>NC_090746.1:48756706-48779206 GCF_036898095.1 Palaemon carinicauda
AAAAAGAAAAAAAAAATTCTATATGGAACAACAAATCACAAATTGAAAGCTCCGTTTGGAGGTAGACATTTTCGAGAAAAAAAAAAAAAAAACACCGTCATGATTATTACCTGACAAGCAGTCGATAGTGTTGATCTTTTCTATGGAGAGGAATTTGCTCACATTTGCAAATCGATGAACGCAGCATACTAAACCCTTCTCCCCCAAGCAGTTTTACCTTTCTCCTTTCATGCTTGTGTACTACATTTGTGTTTATGGGACCAAGGAGTCATAAGAGTTTGCTTACAGTGCACAAAAAGCGTTTCATATCCATGTAACTATTCTCGACATTTTCGACTGGATGTGGAGACTGTCCTTTCGCGTTTCTTCGGCTCATTAAGATAGGTAATAAATGATAATGAAAATACTAATTATATCCGTGATCATTATTGATAAACCTTATCCACCATAGATGTTGAATTATGATAATGATTACTATTATGGCCATGGTAGTAATATATGAAGCTTATTAAAAGTAGATACTGAATATTGATAGCAATAGTGATGGTGACCATAATAAATAGATAGACAGGTGGATAGGAGGGGTCTTACAACGTTTAAAATTATTCGCTGTGGATGTCAGAAGCATTTTTTTTAATAGAAGACCTATGATTAAAAGGTTCTAATTCTATGTGCCAAGATTAAGAGCTCTTCTAGGAGAAGAACAATCCAAAATCAAACCATTGTTCTCTAGTCTGGGGTAATGCCGTAGGCTCTGTACCATAGCTTTCCTCTGTCTTTGGTAAGAGTTCTCTTATATTTCTATCCCTCTTGTTTTTTTTTTTTTTTTTTTTTTTGGCTTTTATTTATGGATTATATTTGAAAGATCTAATTCAATGTTGTTACTGTTCTTAGTATATTTTATTTTGATTGTTCATTACCTCTCATAGTTTTGTATTTCCTTGTTTCATTTCCTCGCTGGGCTATTTTTCCATGTTGGAGCCCTTGGGCTTATAGCATCTTGCTTTTCCAATTAGGGTTGTAGCTTCGCTTGCAATGATAATAGTACTAGGAACTGTTAATCGCAATGTGAATATCATCATATATTAGTATGTGAACGCATAGGAATTATAATTGTGTGACTTCTGTTATAAGTATAAAAAATCTGAAATTGTTTACCTTTAACTTAATTCTTAGTTATGGAGCTCACCATTCTTCTTCTTTTTCTTCTTCTTCTTCTTCTTCTTATTATTATTATTATTATTATTATTATTATTATTATTATTATTATTATTATTATTATGAACCAGACTATGTAGTGTGTAAAAAATATCAGTAGCTAGGAATGTGTCCTGTACCCCAATGTTAACAATACTTGAATTCTAATGTCTTCAATAGGTTTTCATCATAGATTTCGCATTAAGAAAAGTCAGGAAGATCAACGAAGTTTTCTTTCATATAAGATACACTCTTAAATAGCTATTAAGGGCCTTATAAAGCATTTTAATTTGACATCTGCTAAGCAAAAGAGAATAATGAATATTTATTGCCCTGATCTTGACATTTGGGTTTCATCTTGTGTATGAGGGATTTAGAATTATGTCTGTATTAAATTTGGAGTACTTTCCTATGGACAAATTGTTTTTAGAGAAAACTGGATGAAACTAATGGTTATTAACAAAGGATTATTTTAAGTTTTGCTATTCATCATTGGAAATTTCCTTTGAACACTTATTCGAAGGTATGATATTCTTATATATATATATATACATATATATATATATATATATATATATATATATATATATATGAACATATATCACAAGCACACGTGATTTTAATCAATGTAAATATCACCCACGAACGGCATTTAATACCGAATTCTATCTTGGGAAAATATATCCACTTGGAATTCATTTTATGGTAACAGATTCTGGCCGGGTGGAGATTCGAACCCCCACCTCTGCGGCTGGAAGCTATGCCTACAGTGACTCTACCGAGTGAGCTATCAAAGAGATTAAAAGTTTATGACAAATCTCCATACATATTCCTGTCGAATTCAGGAATCTGTTCATAGACTTGAAATAAACCCATCTCCACCATGATAGCTGAATCGTGAGTTTGTAACACGTGGTTATTTTAAATGAACATATATCACAAGCACACGTGATATATGGGTGATATTTACATTGATTAAAATCACGTGTGCTTGTGATATATGTTCATTTAAAATAACCACGTGTTACAAACTCACGATTCAGCTATCATGGTGGAGATGGGTTTATTTCAAGTCTATGAACAGATTCCTGAATTCGACAGGAATATGTATGGAGATTTGTCATAAACTTATAATCTCTCTGATAGCTCACTCGGTAGAGTCACTGTAGGCATATCTTCCAGCCGCAGAGGTGGGGGTTCGAATCTCCACCCGGCCAGAATCTGTTACCATAAAATGAATTCCAAGTGGATATATTTTCCCAAGATAGAATTCGGTATTAAATGCCGTTCGTGGGTGATATTTACATATATATATATATATATATATATATGTATATATGTATATATATATATATATTCTTACGAAGCTGGTCTAGTGTAGAGTAAATATCGTCATTTATTGATAATTTTATTTATATTTCATATGTTGTTTTCATTTGTGCATTGAAGAGATGATACCCTGCCCATAAAATGAGCCCCTCTCATGTAGATATAAGTATTCTATGTAAATTACATAAGACTTTCGTCGTGAATTTCATTGTACGTTTTTATTCAAGTCAATATACGTAATTTTACGTTATTCTTTAAGAATTAACTCTTTATTTCATGTATGTTTGCTATGAAGTCTTATGTAGTCTATTTGAAAGTGTTGTAGGATTCATGTGAGATAGGAACAATGGCTTATGTAATGTTCTTTTATATTCTATGATGTATTGCGTCATGTTGAGAGAGAATTTCAGAACATGTGCTTTGGAATGTTCTTTACCACATGCTTTCGAAGGTTCGTGAAGGCCCTGTAAGAGGAAGTTATGTTTTTTTTTATTTTGGGTACAATAGGTGGGCGGAGCTAACTGGGAAGTCATCTCGCGGGTGCGTTGATGTGTATCTGAGAGTTACCTGAAACCCGCTTGATTCGCCTCTTGGCATTTTTATCTAGTTGGAAACTCTGATGCCCTTAGGCAGAGGCCACGCTTCCCAAACAAGTTAGAACCTTCTGGAATTCGCCAATATTGATATTTAAGGTGGCCCAAGGTTGGGTTAGAGTCAGAGACAGACAAAGAGATCGAGTGAGAACCGCAGCCTGAATAGCCTCCTTCCCCTCTCCCTGTCTCTCCCGCAAATAACCCAGTGTATTATCAAAAGTGTTCATTACGTTAGTGTGTCCTCTCCTAAGTAACTCTGTGCAAATCGTGTGTCAAAAATAGGTAATTGTGAATTCATTGTATTAGGGTGAGTGTTGGTATTGTATAACGTTTTTTGTAAACGGCCCTGTAGGGAAGATAGTTTAGTTACGTGATCAGGTTATATACTATTCATTAAGTGTCAAACTTGATCATTGTATTATCAGATTTATTTCAAGTTTTTGCATAATTTTCATTGCATTATTTCTTTTCTTAGACTAAGGTTTATACAGATATAATAGTTCAAGTCAAGTTCTTCAATAAGTTCAGATCATAAAATTTTCTGTCTTATTCTAAGTTTTGTTCAAACTTAATATTTTTCCAGTGACTAAATTTTGTTATGTAATTTTTTTTCAAAGTGTTGTAATTTATGTAGAATATATTTATTTTTGTAAAGAGTGTATCATTTCCAATCATCATTATTTGGGAACAGATTCTGCTCGTATACCGTTTGGTTTTGAGTGTGCTTAAGAGACATTTGGATATTCAGTGTTTTATATATTGCTATATGGGAGTTATTCAGCGGTCTCAGAATTCGTGTATTAATGTATTAAAGTGTAACAGTTTTAATGTAAAAGCAAACAAGGGAGTTTAGAATTCGAGAGGTTGATTAACTTCCCAGTCGTAGTATATATAATATTATATGTTTGGTTCCCAGTTACAAGTCATAGTATAATATACTTTTTTAGTTCCTAGACCAGAGAGCCATATCGTATAATATATTTTGGGTGCTCAGATCTGGGAACCATGCAATATAACATTTATATATATATATATATATATATATATGTATATATATACACATATACACACACACACATATATATATATATATATATATATATATATATATATATATATATATATATATATATACAACGACAACGAAAACAACAAATGCAGCCGGTTCTAAGTAGGATAAAGTCTTAGATATTTCATTATTTATTCTTATTATATACACACATACACACACACACACACACACACATATATATATATATATATATATATATATATATATATATACATATATATATGTATATATATATATATATATATATATATATATACATATATGCATACATATACATACATATATATATATATATATATGTATGTATATATATATATATATATATATATATATATATATATATATGTAGATATATGAATGTATACATATATATATACATATATATATATATATATATATATATATATATATATATATATATATATATGTGTGTGTGTGTGTGTGTGTGTGTGTGTACATATATTTATATAAACTTATGTGTGCTCGTCAAATAGTCTTTCGCTGCAACTGAATGGAATGAATGATATCATAGCAGTCGTTAATTGAAAAAGATGAAAAGGTTATATTAAGTTTTAGCAATGAAATCATGGAAACTAAAAAAAAAAAAAGAAGAAAAAAAATTGTATGAATGGTTAATATTCAATGCATTTATCTTTATTTCTACTGTTTGGTTGAGGTGAAATTCACTTAATTTTATACATCGTACGTCTGAAATTAACCTTGGTCAATAGATTAAAAAAATTTAGATTATCTCGGTAACAAAGGTAGGCTATTTTTAACTAGCACTGTTTTGGCTAAAAGAAAACATTAAAAGAACTTTCAAGGGATTTCATGATGTTTTGAAACTGTAGTGTGAAAACGAAAGTTTATACATATAGAAAGGGAAGCATTAGAACCGTGCCTCGATGGATGTTTCTATAAAGTTTTTTCTCATAACTGGTCAAGTTGTAACTCATTTCGGTTGTATCAGTTTTTTTTTTCTTTTTTTTTTTGTAGTTTTTATTTTTACGAAGCTTATGCATCAATCATTTACTATCCCAATTATATGGGCAATATTGATAGTCAGAAGGAAAGTCTAATAAATAATCCTAGGACGCATTTTCTTAAAGTTAAAATTCTTCCATATCTGGCATTTATCAAATTCCCTCTGTTGAGTTGCCTGTTACGATTTTCCGCTCGAAGAGAGCCTTGTTTTACAAGTCACATGTTTCATGAATCAGCTGTATAATCAGTGAAAAGCGACAGGATGTTCCTATAAATTTATGGCTGTCATGGATTATTGCCAAAGATATATCAGGTTTTGCAATTCTTGGAAAATAATTACCCGTTGAGAAATCTGCGATTGCCCAAATGGCATCAGTAAGTTGAATGATTTTCTGAACGTGTAAGTGAGTAATCAATATGAAAATGATTGAGGTAGTAAATGGTATTGTGTAAGAATATACACACACATACACACACACACACACACACATATATATATATATATATATATATATATATATACATATATATATATATATATATCTATATATAAACATATATATATACATACATATACATATATATATATATATATATATATATATATATATATACATATACATATATATATATATATATATATATATATATATATATATATATATATATACACTGTATATATTTATATATATACTATATATATATATATATATATATATATATATATATATATATATATATATATATGTGTGTGTGTGTGTGTGTGTGTGTGTGTGTGTGTGTGTTTGAAGTTATCAATAATAGATTTTCCGTCCCTTCCAAATGAACACGTTAAACAAAACACTTGACCGTTCACTTTGTTTCCTAAATTCCATTGGCTTTACTTACTAACTCCTCCGCTTCCACACATCCATCTTGCAGATTGTAAGAATTTTTATCCGCCTTCTTCTTAAGACATCCGAATTAATCACCCTTCTTCATAACAGCACATAGTGAATTCTTCCCACATGACTCAACCATCCAGATCTACTTTATTAAATCTTTTGAGCTATGGAAGCTTTTCGAACTTGTTTTTTGTATCTCTAAGCTACATTTCCTCTTATTTCCATTCTTCTTAAAATAAACAAACCTTTTCAGAATAATGTAGCCTAAATGTTCTCAGAACACAACGCTTAAAAGTTAATAGATATTCACCTAGGATTAAATTGAGAAAGAAAAATTATAATGGAACGTCAATTAGGCCTAAGACAGAGCCAGTCGGAGATATCCCCAGTATCAAAAAGGTTTCAATAAGGAATGGGCGTAAGGGGACACTGGAACAGGTAGCTTATCTCGCTTTTAAAAGTTGAAATATTAAGCTCGGGATTTATCATGAAACCTGTTCCTTCCATTTTTAAAATATTGATAAGTTTCAGACTTTGTCTTCGAGTTAGTATGTGTTTGTGTTGTGTATTCTAATCGTTACCCATTAGTCTTCAATTCTCAGCTAATCTGTCGCTCTGTAGGTGTCTTCGTTTCAGTGTTCAGAAAATATACTTATCTATATAAATGTGTAACTACAAGTTTGTAATAACTATATACTTTATTCAACATACATTTATATACATATTCATCCACGCACACACACACACGCATATACATGTTATATATATATATATATATATATATATATATATATATATGTGTGTGTGTGTGTGTGCGTGTGTGTGTGTATATATATATATATATATATATATATATATATATATATATATATATATATATATTAGCATGGGATGGAGAGCTTTCGGTAAACAAATTCATGTTATGAAATGTAAAATGCCATTTTCTCTAAAAAGAAGAGTCTTTAATCAGATGATACTACCAGTATCAACTTATGCATCAGAAACTTGGAACCTTATTAAAGCTTTAGAACATAAGCTAGTTACTACTCAAAGAGCTATGAATGGAATAATGATGGCAATAACACTAAGAGGCAGAAAAAGAGCAACATGAAAGAAAAAGAAATGGACATGGGCAGGACATATCATAATGAAAATGACAGATAATAGATGAACATTGATAATAACAGAATGGATCCATAGAAATTGCAAATGAAGCAGGGGAAGGAAGAGAAGACGATTGATTGACGAACTAAGAAAGTTTGCGGGTGTGAATTGGTATAGAAAGACCATAAACAGACGCAAGTGGAAGGACATGCCTAAGGCCTTTGTTCTGCAGTGGACTAGTAACGGCTGATGATGATGATGATGATATATTTATACACTTATATATATATATATATATATATATATATATATATATATATATATATATATATATATATATATATTATATATATATAAATATATATTTATATATGTTTATATATTCATACATATATATATACATATATATATATATATATATATATATATATATATATATATATATATTATATAAATATATATTTATATATATATATATATATATATATATATATATATATATATATATATCCAAATAAGCCACATATTTTCATACATTAATGTCTGGATTCTCTTAACGACCTCGGGATCAGAGCCCCAGGCGAAATCACACAAAGACAATAGTTCCTGACGGGCCGGGAATCGAACCCTGGTATATATATATATATATATATATATATATATATATATATATATATATATATATATATATATGTGTGTGTGTGTGTGTATGTGTGTGTATGTGTGTAAGCCTTTTTATAAAGGTTGTATCTGCATTACTTCTATGAATATTCTGTTCGGCATTACTATGATGGTTATTTCATTGTCCATCCCTCTGCCGGAGTTTTATTCTATGTGGTCAGATTTCACATATGATTTCCTCCCAGCAAATGATGTTCCACAAAAGAGTGGCCTTCGCGGAGAATTAAGACAGCATTGATTGCTCAATTCTTCCAACAATTACCTGTGGTAGAATAGAAGTCTCCCACGAAGAAGCTGGAAGAAAAAGAGATATTTTCATCATCTCATTTTTATTCTAACTCTATTTTGGAGACTGATGTACTTCCTTTCTATATTTTCCTATTTCATGCGACCATCATTATGTTGATGTTTCTTTCTCTAAAATGACATTAGTATTAATGGACTTTTCAGGAAGTGTAAAACTCGTCTTTAAAAATGTGCGCGTAAAAACTACGAGAGAAACAGATAAAGTTAGAATATTCACACTGGAATTAAGATGCTTTGAAAAATACTCAGGCCAACTGACCCATCTGTTCAAGTGTTCCACAAAATCATGATAATAGTGTTTGCTAGTCCTTACACAGGCAGCATATCATACCTTGTGTATTTATAAAGAGAAATTGATGTTCGTAGTGCAAAACATGATTAACCATACGGTATTATATTTACCAAAAGACTCTTATAGACACCCGGATGAAGCTATCTTACGGGTGCAATTGATCGTAGAAATAGTGTGAATCTAATCTTTCCTTGCGACCTAAAAATATATAACGATGTCAGGGAACTTTATATTCGTCATTCATGAGTCAATGGATAATATATAGTGTGGATAATTCTCAATCTATATCTTTGTATGGATGAAGACAGATTAGGCAGTTTTTGGGAAGTATCACTCCAGAATCTTTTTTATGTACTGTAACTCCTGTCATACTTTTAAATCAATAATGTATATTGATGTTTTTCAGCTACAGCATAAATGTAGTGGTTTAGTTTATACGCCAGTAATTTTCTCTCTTCTCTGAAACCCCTCATGTAAAATGAGACAGCTTGAAGATTTATATATATATATATATATATATATATATATATATATATATATATATATATATATATATATATATGGCATATATATATATATATATATATATATATATATATATATATATATATATATATATATATATCGCTCACTCCCTTAGTACATGCATAGTGTAAATGGTAATAAAAGTAGGAAATACCATTTCCAGGTCATCAAGTACCCGGAAGCCTAAAACATGAATGCATGATGATATATACATATGTAAGATACGGCATGTATATTTATCCTAACTGGTGATGAATCAAGCTAGCATGAATTTATTAGGTAACTGAAAGTGCCATATGATTTCTTATTGTATAATCAACACACGTCTTCCATTAGTATTTCAATATATGTGAATAACTCTTTTTCCAGTGACTGTCTTGCTTTCCCGAGATCTTAGAGAAACCTCCTCGTCATCTTTGACCTAGTCGAAATAACGTGTGCTCTTCTCCTACTTCCATAATGAATCTGGATCTACCTAGGACCCACATAATCGTCACCAACAGCTTGCTTTTCCGGATTCCTATGTAATGACGTAGGTTCCTCTTTCAAAGGAGAAGAAAGGCAATGATACAGGTGAGAGATCATATAAATTAATTCTCCAATGTATATCATTTGTAAGATATATTTCGTATGATGATTGAAGTTCTACGTCGACAGTCAATCGATTTTTTTGTTTTGTTTCCTGCGCGCGTGATTTTATCTAGATCAAGCCAGCTTACGCTGGATGAGGCTCTTGATCGAGGAGCAGAGTAGCTCCTAAAATGCAATTTATCCTACTATTTGGGTGTTCGTCTTTTGCCTTTATTCTTCGTGAATATTGCTTCATTTCACGGACTGCTCTTGTCAAAGAAGCGGTTATGTTAAAATTTTTGTTACTGAAGAAATCCTGACAAACATTTTTCAAGGCCTAAGCTTAAATCTATTGGAATCTAAACATCTAAGTTTTATCGAAATTTGGTAAACTGTACCTAACTATGAAACTTTAATCGCGAGCAATCGTTAATGATACATTTCAAATGAATTGTCTCAGAAAAAAAAGTAAAATTAACTAGAAGACATAGACAAACCACCGAATCCGACCCCCTTCTCTCTCTCTCTCTCTCTCTCTCTCTCTCTCTCTCTCTCTCTCTCTCTCTCTCTTTCTCTCTCTCTCTCTCTTTCTCTCTCTCTCTCTCTCTCCTCTCTCTCTCTCTCTCTCTCTCTCTCTCTCTCTCTCTCTCTCTCTCTCTAATGCAGTACCCTCTTTGCTTCCATCTTATGAAAAACACGTAACCTACAAGCGTGATAGAACGGAGATATACTTGAATTAACAGAAAAAAAAAAGTGTTGTAAAACCACAACATAAAATACATTTAATGGAAAAAACACAAAAGGATAAACCTAATATTTCCGTTGCATGATTCAGGTAAAAAGGACTCAATAAAAACTATAGCGGGGAGAACACCACTTTTTGTGTCTAACAAATAAATGTATATATATCTATATCTATCTATATATATATATATATATATATATACATATATATATAGATATTTATATATATATAGATATTTATATATATATATATATATATATATATATGTATACATATATATATATATATATATGTATATATATATATATATATATATATATATATATAAACGGGTGTGTTTCCGAAATTGTAGCTGAAATTATTCCAACTTTTGTTCCACACCACCACTGAGGTAAAATTCTAGGCGTAATTGCTGTATTAAGGTTTTCCCCACCCTAATCGTAGCATATGAGCGGAAACCTTTCCGTGCTCATATTCCAGACACTGCCACTACACAGTCTGTGACATGTGTGACGGCGCCGAGTAAGGGTGTGAACTCAAAGGCAGATTGGAAACGACTGAGTTATATTATTGTGGAACACTCTCCTTATATACAAAACCTCAAGGCAACAGGACATAACAACTTCACAAGACACAATATTACAGAGGAAAAACCAGACAGGAATTTTCATGTTCGTTTTAGTGCGAGGGAGGAGCGAAGATACAAGCATAATATATACAAAAGGAATTATGTACAATTGTGTGAAACACGGTTGGTACATGGCTCCCCCCCTAAAAAGGACATACTGTACATGTTAAATAGGGCGCCCTGATCTAGAGAGGCGAACTGTAGGCGGGTCATCTGGCAGAAGATAAGCAGGTTTTAGACGATCAATGGAGACCCAGTCTTCTTTGCCCCGAATGTTTAGGAAGAATGCTTTCGGACTGCGTCGGATCACAAGGAAAGGGCCCGTGTAAGGGGGCGTTAGTGGTGGCTTGCTGGTGTCGTTTCGCAGGAAGACGTGCGTTGCAGAGTGCAAGTCCGTTGGTATGTGATGCTTTGCTGGGGGCTTGTAAGTCTGGCGGCACGGAGTAAATTTTCCCACGACGTGACGTATGTGCTAGAGATCGTCGGAGGAGGTTGTAGAAGGAAAAAACTCGGCAGGGACGACCAACGGGTCGCCATACACCATTTCGGCTGCCGAGACGTCGAGGGCGTCTTTAGGAGTGGTCCTTAGTCCAAGGAGGACCCAGGGAAGCTGAGTAAACCAGTTGCAATCCTTGCAGCGGGACATCAAAGCTGCTTTGAGGGTGCGATGAAAACGTTCAGCCATTCCATTGGCAGCGGGGTTGTAGGCCGTTGTCTGATGTAGGGTGATGCCCAGGAGATTCGCTAATGACGTCCACAATTGAGAGGTGAAAGTGGTTCCCCTGTCAGAAGTAATATGCTTAGGGATACCGAATCTTGAAATCCATCCAGAGAGTAAGGCAGATGTACATGAGGCGGACGTTGCAGTTTCCATGGGAATGGCTTCAGGCCAACGAGTGGAGCGGTCGATGACGGTAAACAGGTAACGATGTCCTTGTGATGTGGGTAGGGGGCCTACAACGTCGACGTGAATGTGTGCGAAACGACGCTGAGGTTGAGGAAAGGTGCCCACTCCTGAATCCGTGTGTCGATGTACTTTGGAAGTTTGGCAAGAAGTACAGGCACGGACCCAATCCTTAGCATCCTTAGAAATGCCGTGCCAAATGAACTTTGCCTTCAGCAGCTGTGCAGTAGAACGGCACGAGGGATGTGAAAGGCCGTGGATGAAATCAAACACCTGTCGGCGCATGGGAGCAGGAATCCAAGGTCGCGGTCTACCAGTACTAACGTCACAGAGGAGGGTGGTGTTGGAGTCTTCGAGGGGAAAATCCTCCCAACGGAGGGACGTGCAGGATGTCCTACAAGCTTGATACTCTGGATCCTGTCGTTGGGCTTCAGCCAGGGCTTTGTAATCCAATCCCAGTTGAACGGCAGCCAACGTGTTTCTTGACAGGGCATCGGTAACGGGATTCATTTTCCCAGGGACGTATTGGAGGGTGCAATTGTATTCAGCCACGGCGGAGAGATATCGGCGTTGACGGGCGGACCAGGCGTCAGACTGTCGAGTGAAGGCGTGCACCAGAGGCATGTGGTCTGTGCGAATAACGAAGGGCGTACCTTCTAAGAAATGGCGAAAGTGACGGACAGCCAAGTGCACCGCCAGCAATTCTCGATCGAAGGTAGAATAACCCGATTCTGCCTTGGACAGTTTTTTGCTGAAGAAGGCCAATGGGCGGGACGAGCCTTTGACCACCTGCTCGAGTACTGCACCAATAGCGACGTCGCTGGCATCGGTGGAGAGAAGGAGAGGGGCGTGTGGGATAGGAAAAGTGAGAGCCGCAGCAGTTGATAGGGCCTTCTTTGCATTGCAGAAGGCTGCTTCTTGAAGGGGACCCCACTTCAAGTCCTTTGGCTTGCCCTTGAGGGAGGCGTAGAAGGGAGCAAGAGTGGCGGCAATGGCTGGCAGAAAACGGTGATAATAGTTGATCATGCCCAAGAATTCCTGCAGAGCTTTGACGGTCGAGGGCGTGGGGAAATTCTGAACGGCTGCTACCTTCTCAGGGAGGGGATGGACTCCTTCAGGAGTGATACGGTGCCCTAAGAACGACACTTCGTTGGCGCCAAAGGTACACTTGTCGTACCGGACTACAAGGCCGTTTTGTTGCAGGCGGTCGAGCACGATGCGCAGGTGACGGAGGTGTTCCTCTTTTGAGGAGGAGAACACAAGTATGTCGTATGGCGGCTGCCAATCGTTCCGGTGCGAGACGTCTGAATTTTGCGAAGACTGGGGGTCCTGTCGTCTTGATATGGTGATAAATACCGTGCTTGGCAGGAACCGTGGGCGTTTGGCGAAGTTCTGGACGGAAAACTTCCGGGTACGACGTGAGGAGGTGGGCGTAGGCATCCGTGGGTGCGCTGATGTGGAGAGCGAGGTTAGAGGGGGCGGGTTGAAGAGGTGTCGACAAGTACAAGTCTGCGTTGACCAATCGTTGGTGGGCGACATCGACCAGAAGGTGGAAATGAGAGAGGAAATCCGCACCGAGGATTGGCATTGTGATGTCAGCCACGAGAAACTTCCAATTGAATTTACCGTTTCCGAACGATAATGTGAGGCTCTCGTAACCGTAGGTGGGTATCGCAGATCCGTTGGCAGCTACCAAGCGGACGTCGGCAGATGTAGACAGACTACGTTGTGCCTTGAAGAGTTTCCTTGGCAAAAGAGAACGACAAGCACCCGTGTCTACCAAAAATCGCACGCCCGTTCCTGCATCCTGTAAAAAGAAAAGATTAGAAACATGGGAGGCCACCGCCACAAGCGATGGCCTACTTACAAGTTTTTTGGCCACTGACAATCTTTGGCACATTTCTTCGCGGTTACCCCGAATCTGAAGTGGTAGTAGCAAAACTGCAGCGGATGGGAGGTAGTAAGTGGCTGTAGAAGTCGTTCGTTGGGGCGCGAGCGATTGGTGGGTGGTGGGCGGCTTTATCGCCGCTTCGGCACGTCACGGGGTAGGCGTGTATGTCCTACGGCATTCATGTCAGCTTCGGTTGACGTTGAATAGGCATCCTCGTCGTCAGGGGTGGAGGCGTTGATGGAGGTCTTGAAGTGGCTGTCCATAAGGGCGTCGGCTTTGGTCATCAAGTCCTTTATGTGTAAACTATCGACATCGGGTATGGCAGCGCGCACAGGTTCAGGTAAACGGCGTATCCAAAGGGCACGGAGTAGGTTCACCTCACGAGGAGAGCTGTCTGCGGCAGGTTGAAGGCGAGCGATACTGGTCATTTCCCTGAGGGCAAGCGAAGCCCTTTGGTCCACCAACGGTTGTTGCGAGAGCTGAAAAAGCTTTGCTATACGGGCGGCTGGCGACGGCGAGTACTGCTGCAGAAGGTATGATTTGAGGGCGTCATACGTTATTGGGGTGTCTCCTTGTTCACAAAGCCAGTCGGATATTTCTGGGAAGGTGTCCTCGGGTATCGCCGCGAGAACATAATCCGCTTTGGTGGTTGAGCGAGTCACGCCCCTGATACGAAAGTGGACTTCAGCGCGTTGAAACCAAGCGAACGCTTCTCCGCTGGCGAACGGTGAAAGTTTCAATGGGGCGGCCGCAGTGCCAACTGCCGGAGTAGAGTTAGCCTCCGTCATAGTACCAACGATGGAGGGGCGAGGGAGGGGGGGGTGGAAGGCAGTGGGAGCGAGTCGACTTCCGGGGTCACCAATGTGACGGCGCCGACTAAGGGTGTGAACTCAAAGGCAGATTGGAAACGACTGAGTTATATTATTGTGGAACACTCTCCTTATATACAAAACCTCAAGGCAACAGGACATAACAAGTTCACAAGACAGACAATATTACAGAGGAAAAACCAGACAGGAATTTTCATGTTCGTTTTAGTGCAAGGGAGGAGCGAAGATACAAGCATAATATATACAAAAGGAATTATGTACAATTGTGTGAAACACGGTTGGTACACATGCCTACGCACCCTAGCTATGGACTGTTCCCTTGCTTAGCAAGGTTGGCGTATGTCCACCATCATTGTCAAGCTGTGGCAGTTATCTACAACGTGAACGGGTACTTCTTGGAAGAAACACAAATATATATGGAGAAAAAGAGTAAAAGAAAAAGAAAGAGACAGAGCATGTGGGAGGGCTTGGAGAGTGAGCCGGTGATTTGTGGAGACATGACATAAGTCAGTGAGGGATATCCGTTTCAAAACAGGTGCCCTCCTCCACCGAACCTTTCTTTCTGCGTTAAGTATTGTAATGGAATGATAATTTGAACTGTCCTAGGATTTGTACACTACCTGATTTCTGTAACCATTTGAAGATTTTTTTTTTTATATAAGAAATCCAGACAAAGGGACTGTAGGAAAATGTGAGACAATACAGGAAAATTCTATTAAAACAAATAAATTAGACAAGTAGATGCTTTACTGGAGACACCATAGTCCATCAATATCTTTCAAATATTTATGTAGCCTTGAATAACAGTAGTGGCTTGTCCCGCCAGGTCTACTCGACCATCACTTCGAATCGTAACATCTAGGTCACCACCTCTGGGTGAACACTGACGGCCTGAAAGAGGTAGTTGGCATTACTTAGGGAAATTCGTATACGTTCACTATACTTGAAAAAAAGAAAATGTCTTTGGAAAATCTCTTTTTAGGTAATCTGCCATTCCTAATATGCCTTATAATTGGTGCAAAATAATATAAAAGGAGACACTTTAAGGTTACTTGGCTTGGTAAAAAGCTCCTTAAACTTTTTTTTTTAAATGGTGGGAGCAGGAAACGGGGGTTTTAAGACTCACTTTATGCAGCAGGATTATTACAAAATAACTTCATTTGAAAGATTAAAGGTCGCCCATGAATAGAAGACACAAGGCACACGACAATGCCTTTGAAACTGATGATGATGATATATATATATATATATATAGAGAGAGAGAGAGAGAGAGAGAGAGAGAGAGAGAGAGAGAGAGAGAGAGAGAGAGAGAGAGAGAGAGAGAGAGAGAGAGTGTTCCCTCTCAATCGAGCTAAGACAAGGGAGAGCCAGGTAAATGCTGCTGATATCTGAGCATGTACACCTATAGGCTCCCCCAAACCTCCATCCTAAGCTCACAAGGATGGCGAGGTCGCAAATACTACAAAAAAAAAATGATTGAGCTTGAGCCGGTCTCTAACTACCGTCCAACAGATTGCTGCAAGGCAAGGACGTTATAAATAGTCTACCACAAAGAAAACATACACAGAAATAATGATCCTTGGTTAATGACTTCCAGTCATCAAATAAAGTCTATCTTTTTTAACATCAAGTTTAATCAACTCACACTTAAGCTTAGTAATTCCAAGTTCTTCAGACCAGTAAGGACCTAAGACAGTGTGGGCACCTCCTGAAATAATGAATAAAAGCTTTGAACGGAATTATACTTTAAAGAAATTAAGGGATTACAAACATATCCATTGTGTCTTTTTTCATTTTGGTTAGGAGTGTATAAGTCAGAGAGCATTGAAAAATTACATGCGCTTTCAACATATATCTACAAAGAAAGCAGTACTATAAATATACATGATAGTATTGTCAGACATTCCCTTCTTTTACCCCAGACATCTGAGGCAATATTTGATTGTTTGTGAATTATTTATCGTAGAGACCCAAGTCAGGGAAAGGAAAGCTGAAATTTACTAAATGGTAGATACATGGATTTGGAGTGAGGTTCTATATTTACCAGGCAAAAACCAGAAATACTGTCGGATTAGAGTGAGAACAGTTTGGTTTATTTATTTATATATATATATATATGCATATATATATATATATATATATATATATATATATATACATATATATATATATATATATATATATATATATATATATATATATATATATATATATATATATTTATATATATATATATATATTATATATATAATATATATATATATATATATATATATATATATATATATATATATATATTAATTCATGATTTGACGGTGCTCTGTCGTATTTCTTATGGTAGTTCTACAACAATATTCACTATTTTGACCTTCCTGACAAAAATCTATTTATTGCGCCAGTATTTAACTTTTCAGGTAATTGTCTCATCTTAAATAATAATAATAATAATAATAATAATAATAATAATAATAATAATAATAATTGTAATAATAACAAAAACAACAACAACATGTTCAACAACAACAATAATAATAATGATAATAATAATAATAATAATAATAATAATAATAATAATAATAATAATAATAGTCAATTTTGATTATATTACACCTATCCATAGATATATTTGGTATATGGCATGCTAATAAAATTTACTTTGAAATCTATTTCTTTTAGTAACTTACCTGTCACTGGGTCCTCAGGTATGCCATTCCAAGGAGCAAAATAACGAGATAAAACGTGATATTCCTTGTTATCTTTGGAATATGTGGCCTCTTCTTCTTCCTTTTTATGCAAAGCCAAATTTCCTCTGAGTGTCACCATGACGCCCTTTATCACAGAGCCGTCGTGAAGACTCATAAGGATACCTGTATCAGGACGCAAACTCTCAAGGTTCTGCCTAACAAAAAGGAAAACAAGCGTCAAGTTAGCGTTTAATTTACGCATATTTTCAACTAAATGTAGCAGATGGCATTACCCACACTAAAAGGCTTAAAAGAAAAAAATCAGGAAACTTACAGATATTTTCAAAAAAAAAAAAAAAGGAAAATCATAGGTGCTATAATGATCTCCGTGAAAATCTTATTAAGACATCCATATTTTTGTATATGCTATTATGAAATATCAATATTGAATTTAGCATATCGTATGAAACTATAAGAGAGATTACTTGAGTGCCATATGTGGAAGTGATCATGGTGAGGGGCAGATAGAGATGGTTTGGTCATGCTCTTCGTACTCCCCTAGAGGGATTAGTTCACCAAACTTTCAACTGGGCTCCACAAGAAAATAGAAAAGCTGGAAGACCCAGGCCTACATGGCTGAGGATTATGAAGCGTGAAGTAGGTGATGACGAATGGAGAAGTATTAATTTAAAAGCTCAAGATAAAGACGACTGGCGAAATCTAACTGAGGCCCTTTGCGTCAATATGCATAGGAGGAGATGATGATGATATTCAACGTGTATGCCTACGACAGGACTCATATCAGCATTTAGAGATAATGGTTTTACTTTCTGAACTCTTTTTCAGTCTTTGCTGGGTTACTGATCCTAGTTTATCTCTATTAAGCTATTTTTTCTGATGAAATCTTTAACATTCTAGACTTTTCCCGGAGTACTGGTTTAACCTGAAAATAGATTTGGGAAGAGGTTATCTTATGAACTCAAATTCAAGACCCATCAAGTATAAATTCACTTAATTTCATTACCATTCCTCTAAAGTATTCGTTTTTATCCATCCATCCTATTAAAAAGTACCCACTGGTTATGGATGCGACATTGGGCTTTGCAAACTTCCATTACAAATAAAAGTATAGCATACATACTCATATAACAAAGTTTTCTGAAAACTTTTGAGTGACTGTTCTGGTCCATTGGCGATGGAGTCTATTCAATTATCCACCAACAAGAATCTTTTGCTTATGTTTCTCTTTGATCTTGACCAGGCTCAGAAAGGATTATTAAGCAGAAGTATCGATGGTAAAAAAAAAGAACAATTTTTGTATAGGCCAGCAACAGCTCTAAAAATATGCATTTGGGAACAATTAAAAGGGAAATGATTGAGGTTGTTGGAATGAAGTATTAACACAGTATTTAAGTCATAAAAAGATTCGAATGGGTGAAAAATGTGCTGACATAAAAGGGTTACAATATTAATGCAATTGAAAGGATAGATTAGAATGTTTTGAGATGATTTGCACTTGTAGTGAGACTATAAGACGGTACGTTACTAAACAGTTTGTACGATTCGAAAGAACTAAGGGGCAGGGTGTGTAGAAGCAAGTGCAAGGTAGGGGTTGGAAAAGCACATCAAGTGTTGTGTTTTTCGACGTATTACTGGTGATCCTTCTTTTACAGATACCGGGAGTTGCTTAAATTTGAATTTTTCTTTTATAAAAAGTTTATCCATAACTCTGGTGTCCAAGAATGTTTGTGGCAGTGATCATTATATAGTTTTTTTCTGCAACTTTTAAAATATCCTTGTTAAATATACAACATAAATCTGTACTTACTTGACAGAGACATAGTATTGTCGAAACAGTGTTGCAGTTAAAAAAAAATTAAATAAACTAAATAATCACCGTTTACTCAACCAAAAGCCCACGCCAGAAAACGTAAAGAAACTACGTGAATCCGAAGATTCTTACAGAAAACACATGGACGCCATCAGTATATATATATATATATATATATATATATATATATATATATATATATATATATATATATATATATATATATATATATACATATATATATACATATATATATATATATATATATATACATATATATATATATATATATATATATATAAGCCCTTTTTCCTACCGCTAAACCTGGTTAGGACTACTCAAAATTTCAAATCCCCTATTGTACAACGCCATATCTCACCTTGTACAGGAATCCTCCAGGCGAACCAACAGTTTCTTAGTCTCGTGCGAAATCTTGAGTTCCTTCACAGGCAGATCATCACCCACTGTAGCTTTTACCAGTCCAGCCAAGTCGGCTCTGAGGGAAGGATGAAGCTCGCCAGGGGGATTTTTGGGGAAATCTAACAAGATATTTTCCCCCAATTTCCTCGCTAGTAGAACGCCGCTCTTAGTCTCGAATTCAATTTGCTTGTGGTTGTTGTCTGGGGAATTATTTGGTATGTATTTACACATGAAGTACGAGGTGCACACACATACACACAAACGTAAATATATATATATATATATATATATATATATATATATATATATATATATATATATATATATATACACATATATATATATATATATATATATATATATATATATATATATATATAAATATATATATATATATCAATTAAGTGATTTGGGTTAAATAATAATCTACTAAGAAACGCAAAAGATACTTATCCGGTGGTCAAAATCAATTAAAAAATCTCCATTAAACAGAGAGAGAGAGAGAGAGAGAGAGAGAGAGAGAGAGAGAGAGAGAGAGAGAGAGATAACTGCACAAGCACCTACTTAAATGGTGGAAAAGTACGTGTGCAGTTGCAAGAGTGGCATGTCCACACAAAGGTACTTCATTGGTAGGAGTGAACCATCTCAGGGAAAATCGACTGCTTTTACCCCACTGCTGACTCTTGTCTTCTTCGACCGATGCGCTCGTAGGACTCACGTAGGCTGTCTCGGATAAGTTTAGTTCTTTAGCAATATCTTGGAGGGTTGAATCTTGAAGAGTCTGAGGATAAAAGAAGATTTTGTAGGCTTTTCATAGCATAAAAAGCTTGTGCTGACCAGCGGGTACCTTGGTCAAAGATTCTAAGAGAAGGCAATTAATAATAAAAAAAAAAATCGTCATTAAATATAAAGCATTACGCCTACTGCAGATTTTACAATGGCCGAAATGGCTAGATTAAAGATAAAATCAGAAATTTAGTTTAATGGCTCGCATACTCTTATTAAAAGCGCTAACGAAATAAGCAAGGAATGTAACTAAATGGTTCAAAATTCGAGAATGGAGATATAAAGTGAGTCCTACGTTTTATTTGAGTGGATTTAAAAAAAAAAAAAACAATCAGTCTAGTATAGTTAAATATTTATAATTCTTTATATATTATTACAACAAAGCAATGTTCATTTTCAAGTCAGCACACCATCAAAAAAGATTAATAGTAAAAGAGGAAGAGTTTTCATGAGGACTAAAGGAAATGTGATTAAAATATTTAGAAGTAACCTTCGAAATACTCAGGTAGAACTTTCGTTTTCTTTAAGGCAAACTAAATTAATTCAACCGTTGCGTTGGTATATGTGGGTTTGTTGGTTTTCTCATAGAGTAAGAAATTACAAGAAATTAAATGAGATCGTAAACGACATTTCTTCAGGGGGAAGTCTAAAAAAAAAAAAAAAAAAGTTTTCATAACGGATGATAATTTCTTCTACGGACCTACAGTTTTTTTTTTTTTTTTTTTTTTTTTGTGTTGGCAAAATCACTATTATTTTCATCATTCATTTTTTTTTTAATATATTACTTAGTCCAACTTCCACTACCATTTTGCTCTTACCCTTACATGTGAAATGGTCGTAAATTATATATTTTACACCAAAAAAAAAAAAAAACGCCAGAGCAAAACATCAATATAAATTTCTACGTTAACTATATATACATATAAGCTAATAGCAGTCCATCTTTGTCTATGAAGGCCTATATACAGTATACAAAGACATATCTATCTCTATATATGTGCAATATGAATATTATAGTTTGTTATGCACTAAAAAATTATTCCCCTGAAGAAAGGAAAGATGAATACTATGGAGAACTGCTGAGTGTAATAGATTAGATCCCAGAGAGATATGAAAATTGTGATTGGCGACTTCAGTGCTAAAGTTGGAAGGAATGATCAAGGTATAAAGAATGTGATGGGGGTTGAGGGTCTTGGTGTAGCTTGCAAATTGAAGTGGAGCATATTTCATAAGTTTCTATTCAACAAAAAATCTTGTCAGTGGAGGTACTCGTTTCCAGCATAAGGACATGGACTTCACCATGTGGCAATTACAAAAATCGAATAGATCATATAGCAATTGATAAAGAGAGAGAGGACTGAAAATGTGAGAAGCTATAGATATGCAGATATTGGTAGTGATCACCAACTCCTTATTGCTAGACTGAAATTAAAACTGAAAGCACCCAACAGAAATGTTGATAAAATGCCTAGGTTTTATACAACTAAGCTTCTAGATAGAAGATGAGCACAGAGAAACCTTTGCAATTGAATGTAGAACTCGATGTGCAGTCTTAGACACTTTGAAAGATGAAGAGCAGATAATTGATGAAAAATGCTGGGATATTAAGATCATATATCAGTCAGTTGGTAGGGAAGTTTTAGGACATGTAATTACACGGAGAAAGCCATATCAAATGATACGTGGGATACTATAAAAAGGAGACAGTAGTTGAGAGTTTTTGAGGAAGTAATGAAAATTACAAGGTAAAACATGCTAAGTATTCCAGTATTGACAGTGAAGTCAAAAGAAAAGCCAGAAATGACTGGAGATAGTATTTAGACAGGAAAGCAGATGAAGCTGACAAAGCGGCTTTAGTGTAAGAATTCCTCTTACAATTATTAATGAAATCTCTATGGGGGCAAAGAAGAAAAAGCATATACCCATCAAAAAGAGAGATGGGTCTGTTATAACAACAGAAGATGAAGAAAGGCAACGTTGGATGGAACTCTTCAGTGAGGTCATAAATAGGAGTTATGAAGAGAATAATTTTATTGATATACCTGAAGCTGAGGAAGACCTTGATGTGCCCATGAATGAATTTAGTGTGTTTGAAGTCGAATCTATCATCAAAAAACTCAGGAGATGGAAAACCTCCGGATACGGTAGAATAACTGCTGAGATAATACTGGCTGAAAATGAAGTGACACCCAGAATACTTACAGGATTATTTTGTAGAATGTGACATGAAGAAGAAAAACCTGA
>NC_090746.1:48784206-48954206 GCF_036898095.1 Palaemon carinicauda
TGAAGGACGTGGTGAATGCAATTATTTATCTTCTGTCTGACGAAAGTGATATGGTGAATGGACATTTACTGCCTGTAGATGGAGGGTTTTTAGCATGTTGATCTGAATTATTAAGATTATCAACAATGGAATTGTTTTTTCATCATATTCCGTTTCTTCCATCTCACGTGGAATATATTCGTATTTTCATTATTATTTAAGGTATAATTATATGATTTGGATTATTACCTAACTACATCTAAAATTGTAGAAAATCACTAGATCAACTGATTGTACGCTACTCGTCATAAAATTTGCCTTTCATTTTCAGTTTTTTTTATTATCTTTCCCCGGTTTAAATCTTGTTTTGTTGCTTGTTATATATATGTGTGTCCTAGGAAACATTTACCTTTGTTTCAAAGTAAAATTAAATCTGAAAAAGTTCACTAGGACACTTGAAAAGATCCCGTCGATTTTTAATTACAGAATATGCCTCCCTACATGGTAGTATTTATCATGGGAAACCACTTTTCAAATGAATATATTTAAGGCAAATAGATATCTTCAATGCACTATGATAACACTATACGCCTCTTGGCAAATTTTTGATGACTATTTACCAAGCCGTGACCAGAAACAGTCTTTCGAGGTTATATGACCTGGAGCCGTCGAACAACGAGCCAACAATAGGAAGTTTGCCTATTCTAAATGTACTACTCGACAATGGGCACGGATGACGTACAATAAACAAACCCGCTCCTCTCTACCCCCTTTTCGTAATAACGAAATCGAGCGAGTAAGTCATCTCTTAAAAAAAAAATTAGACTTCTAACCTGTTTAATACTGTATTTACTTGCCCCTAGGGCTTTAATCTTTTAATTGTTTACTATGAGATGTTTTTCATCATTTTGTATGGTTTTAGTGGTTTGACCCCATGGAAATACGTCCTCTTTACTTCTGGGCATGATGCAGACAGCTATAAAACTAGCAACCCAATTAAGCCTAATTAAAAACACCGTTTTATCATCTCTCGGCGTCCATGACAGTTCTCGGATGAAAGATAAGGATGTGGATTGTCAGAAAAGGTTTTCTTTTATCTGAGATCATATGATTCTCTAAATTATATTTCTTTAAGTTCTAACAAAGGAAATTTCTGGCCCAACTTTCCAGTGTAATTTCTTTTACTTGTTCTGTAAGTGATAATTTCCCCCCAGCCTTTATCTGTATGCCATATGGTATCTGCTAAATACAACTCCTCTAATATTCTGGCCTTACTGTTCAATAACATGTGCATTGTAGAAATCGTAAAGATCAGTGATTGGTCCGTATCCTGTACTTGAAAATTGAAATAACAAATAGGAGATTTCTCTGAATTTTTCATTCTATTTTGGTAAAGGAATTTTCTCAATGGAATATCAATAGTGGGTACATCAAAGGATACTGCATTGTTGTTATTATTATTATCATTATTATTAGTGGTAGTAGTTTAGTTATATCCCAAGCTGGAAAAGCAGGACACTATAACCCCAAGAGGTCCAACAAGAAAAAACAGCCCAGTGAAGAAAGGAAACAATGAAATGAATAAACTTCAATAGAAGCAATAAACAACTAAAATATAAAATATTTTATAAACTCCTAACGCCTAGCGGATGATCTCACTGGAATTAGTAAGGACTGGCAAGGGTCACTTGCCTTAGTTAGATAGGCACTGCATCACAAGGAACTGGCTATCCTTTGATGAATCGAGCCAATGAATCATCTATGGATTTAGTCAGTCATAGATAGAGAAGATGAAAGAATGGTCCCCAGTCGCGGCAGTAGCGGGGTGCTAAGAATCTCCCTGTGTATAGAACATCATCATCATCTCCTCCCACGCCTATTAACACAAAGGGCCTCGGTTAGATTTCACCGGTGTTCTCGATCTTGAGCTTTCAAATCAATACTTCTCCATTCATCAACTCCCACTTCACGATTCATAGTCCAGGGTCTTCCAACTCTTCTATTGCCCTGTGAAGCCCAGTTTAGATTTTGGTGAACTAATCTCTCTTGGGGATTGCGAAGAGCATGCTCATCTACCCCTCACCCTGATCTCATCCACATATAGCACTTGAGTAATCTTTCTTATAGTTTCGTTTATAATCCTGTCCTGCCATTTAACACCTAATATTCTTCTGGGGGCTTTGTTCTCAAATCTACAAAATCCGTTGGATATTGTTTCATTGTTATACCACGATTTAAGTCCATACAGTAACACCGATCTCCTGAAGAAAGGAAAGATGAATACTATGAAGAACTGCAGAATGTAATAGATGAGATCCCAGAGAGAGATATAAAAATTGTAATTAGAGACTTCAATGATAAAGTTGGAAGGAATGATCAAGGTATAAAGAATGTGATGGGTGTTTAGGGTCTTGATGAAGTTGCAAATAAAAATGGAGCATATTTCATAAGTTTCTGTTCAACAAACAATCTTTTCATTGGAGGTACTCTTTTCCAGCACAAGAACATCCAAAAACATACATGAACTTTGCCAAGTGGCAATTACAAAAATCAAATACATCACATAGCCATTAATAAAGAGAGAAAGAGGACTCCGAAATGTAAGATGCTTTAAAGGTTCAGATATTAGTAGTGATCACCAGCTTCTCATTGCCTCACTGAAATTAAAACTAAAAGCACCAAACAGAAATGTAGATAGAATACCTAGGTTTGATACAACCAAGCTTCTGGAAGAACAGCACAAAGAAACATTTGCAATCGAATGTAGAAATCAATTTGCAGTCTTAGTGACTTTAAGAGATAAAGAACAGACAATTAATGAAGAATGGTATGATATTAAGAACATATATCAGTCAGTTGGTTGTAAAGTTTTGGGCCATGCAGTTGCGAGAAGATAGCTATGGATATCAGATGATACGTGGGATACTATAAAAAGGACACACAAACAGAAATTGATTGTTGAAAGTTTTCAAGGAAGTAATGAAAATGTCAAGTTAGAGCATGTTAAGTATTCCAGTATTGATAGTGAGGTCAAAAGAAAGGCCAGGAATGACTGCCGAGAATATTTAGACAGGTAAGCAGATTATTATTATTATTATTATTATTATTATTATTATTATTATTATTATTATTATTATTATTATTACTTTCTAAGCTACAACCCTAGTTGGAAAAGCAGGCTGATAAAGCTAGGAATTCAGGAATTGGCTATGGTGTAAGAATTTTTCATAGAAATATTAACGAAATCTCTATGGGGCAAAGAAAAAAAAGAATATACCCATCAAAAAGAGAGATGGATCTGTTATAACAACAGAGGATGACGAAAGGCAACGTTAGATGAAACACTTCAGTGAGATCATGAATAGGAGATATGAAAGGAATAATTTGATTGATATACCTGAAGCTGAGGAAGACCTTGATGTGTCCATGAATGAATACAATGTGTTTGAAATCGAAGCTATAATTAAGAAACTCAGGAGATGGAAAGCCTCTGGTTACGATGGAATAAACTACTGAGATGATACTGGCTGAAAATTAAGTGACCCCCAGAATATTTACAAGATTGTTTTGTAAAATGTGGTATGAAGAGGCAAAACCTGATGAATGGGAGTTAGGAGTGTTGGTGAAAATGGCAATAAAGTCAGACCTGACTGATTGCATTAATTACAGAGGCATCGCACTTACGTCAGCTGTCATAAAAATATTTAGCATGCGTATTCTAAAGAGACTAGAGACAAAGATTGATGAAAAGCTGAGAGACGAGCAAGCAGGATTTAGAAAAGGTAGAAGTTGCATTGACCAAATTTTCATTTTGAGACATGTACAGCAATGCGTGGAATGTAGAAATCCACTTTTGATGGCATTTGTGGATTATGAAAAAAGCCTTTGATTGTGTACACTGGCTAATTTTGTGGAGAGTCTTGCATTATAATGGAATTTCTCTCAAATATGTAAATTTGATTAAGTCTGTTCATGAGCATAGCAAGTGCAAAGTTAATGTTAGTGGAGTCCTATCAAATGAATTTCCAGTGAACGCCAGAGTACTCCAAGGGAATTTGTTGTTACCTATGTTGTTTCTCCTCCTCATGAATTTTGTGATGCGTAGAACAGGTGGAGATGGCGGAGAAGGATAGGGCTGGATTGGTAATAGGACATTAGCACACCTAGAGTATGCTGATGACACTGTCCTTATTAGCAGAACACCACACGATTTGCAATGCTTGCTTACCAGAATGCATGAAACATCTCACGAGATTAGGTTCAAGATAAATAGAAAAAAGACAGAGATGGTGAGAATGGAATATGCAATAGAACATAAAATATCATTGGAAGGAGAAAGTATTAAAGAGGTAGAATCGTTTAAGTATTCAGAAATTATGATCTCCAACACAGGGTTATTAGAATTAGAGTTTAGTGAAAGATTGAAAAAAGCAAATCAGACAATGGCTAGGTTATGTAAAATTTGGTGATCAAATCACTTGAAATTACATATAAAAATCAGCCTATATAACAGTTTAGTGAGATCTGTGTTACTGTATAGATATGAGTCGTGGTATGATAATGAAACTATCTCCAACCGGTTTTGTAGATTTGAGAACAAAGCCCTCAGAAGAGTATTGGGAGTTAAATGGAAGGACAGGATTAAAAATTAAACTATCAGAGAAATTACTTGAGTGTCATATGTGGATGGGTTCAGGAAGAGGGGTGGGTAGATGGAGATGGCTTGGGCAGGCTCTTCGCACTCCCCAAGAGAGATTAGTTCACCTAACGTTTAACTTGGCTCTACAAGGCACTAGAAGAGTTACTTCTAACTCTTTTAGTGCCCCAAGTCAACATGGCTGAGGACTATGAAGCGTGAAATGGGAGATAATGAATGGAAAAGTATTGAATTAAAAGCTCAAGATAGAGATGACTGGCGAAATCTAACCGAGGTCCTTTGCATCAATAGGCGTAGGAGGCGATGATGATGAATGAAATTAGAATAGGTTTTTCATATATTAACCATAGAAATTCAACAACAAAAAACAAGAGGAAAAGAAATAAGATAGTGTAGTGTGCCCAGGTGTACCCTCAAGCAAGATAACTCTACCCCAAGACGGTGGAAGTCATTTACTGTATTGTAGAGACCCTGCAATATGTAAGCATCTTGTACAGTATATACTATTTTTCACTAAACCATTGATGCAAGTTTTAGGAAAGAGAGAGCAAGGGATAAAAATGCAATAACTATTTTGAACGGGGGAGAAGTAAAGTAAATAGATAACAAGGATTAGACCGTAACATTTATATGGGCTCAATTTGTAATAAAATAAACTTTCTAGAATGTTTTTTAAATAAGCTAAACATCACTTTTTTAGGAAGCATATATCCAAATCTCTTACATATTAATAAAAATGATATATCGCAATCCAGAAAAAAAAAATTTTCAATGTGCAAAAATTGTTACTAAAAGTTTTTTTTTTTATGCTGCTTCAGAATCTAGTATCCAACGTTCGCCTCTAAACACTTTTGGTTTACCGTACATATCTGAGCAGTAATTATAGTTAAGAAAAGGAAGGGGCTGGGGAGACATTCCAACGGCAAGAGCCCGTGTCTTACACAAGGTAAGGCAATCTATACAGACAGACAGGGGAGACTCGCAAAAATATAAATTATTGCAAATATTTTTGTTACAAACTAATAAATAAGGAAATTGCATTTCATAGAATACGATAAACACTTGCTAACATAACGGTTAGGATATAAATATGCAGATTATAGTATAAGATGCCTATGAAAAGAGATACCATATGAAAAGACAACATAATAATATGGATTGTGAAGATATCTGCAAGAATATTTAAAACTAAATTAATCTTTAGAGTATCTTAGATTATATAATACTATTCAAAATCCACCGAATCTTGAGTAGATAAAAATTGGGGAAGGTGCTGGAATCTAAACTTACAATCAAGTCTTCTGGGCTACCAATGGGTGTAAACTATCGAAGTGCTTGGTGTATGACTAATTTCAAAAAGTTTCATTTAAAAGAAAAAATCTGAATGAGAGTGCCTTGGATATTTGAACGGTGTGGGGAGGAAACTGTGCTAAAAGCTGTCGATCATGCAACAAACTTCATCACTTTTCAGAAATGTTTTGCAGTGGGCCCAGTGACTCCACTACAGCTGCTACAGAGGAAGAAGGAAGTGCTTTCAGGGTGATGGAATCTTTTATTTCCTTGTACCACTTAAGCAAAGACAGGGCAACTATACCTATGTGGAGTAGTGTAGGTCTACTTATCTCTAGTAGGCCTACTGTCAGTTTAGATGGAAAGTGGGCTACTGATTGATCACCGACACAGGACCATCGCCTGTTTGACCAGATTTCTGACTGCTGGAGACAACAAGCTATCCTTAGCTGCTAGGTGAGCAGACTACAAAGACGTAAGGTTTGTGATGAAGGCTACGAAACATACGCTAACCCTTCCAGTATAATTGCTGTCACAGGCCAGTATGGTAATGGCATATGCCCTCAGCATAGGCCAACACTTACTTCCAGTATCAGTAAAATTTTACATAGCTAATAACGTATAAATGTAGTGGGTGTAGCAATTATCTACTTCACTGACTGGAGCTGACAAGGGAAAACGATGGAAAGTAGATTGGGTAATCTATGTTACAGATGGCTCTAACTGGATTTTCCTCCATCGTTAAGTATGAGTATCTCTTGGCATGATATCACTAACAATTTTTAGACAGTAGGGGAAATCATGTCATCAACTTTGTCTCCATTTGCATTTTGCAGACAGTTTGCAAACTCTAATGCAAATGGCTCTGACACGCTACTCTCAACCCAAAGCGCCCTCTTCACTCAGGAAATATCACCAAATGTGCGAACGGCAACAGCAATATCGGCTATTTTCGTTCGCTATCCCAGCGGCCCGTTGTATGGCAATGGTCGATCTATTAAAGAAACAGTATATTCAACACATGTTAACACCAACCACTCCTCGCAAAATCTAGTGCATGCCAATTTGCCAAAAAAAAAAAAAAATATAAAATCAGTCCCAGTCTCAATTTTCAGGCACAAGAAAGTCAAAGTTGTCATGCACTGAAGCAAAGCTTGGCATCTTACTGTGGTGTGAATTGGTAACTGTGACTGCTGGTGTTTGTATGCTTGCTTGGCAACATTGAGTCTCTAACACTGTACCGGCTTGGCCAACACCTTGCCACATCTTTAAGCCGAATAAAGCCAACGTTCCAGCAACTGTGTTTGGTATTCCACAATTTATTCGGCTTAATATTCAACATGGACAAGTTTCTGAGGCCCAGCCCGATTGATGTGGACCCAGAATCAGCCGATGCGGAGGACAAATGGATTATGTGGCATGATAACTTTGAGGCGTTCTGTGCGGCCATCAACCCGGACTTAAATCCAGATAAGTTGGCCTTGCTTCGTGCTCACGTATCTTGTAAACTATTTAAGATAATCAAAAGTGCCACCACATATGCCGCTGCCATAAGCCTGCTGAAGGCTAGATTTGTGAAACAGAAAAGTGAGGTGTTTGCCAGATACAAATTAGCCACCTGCAAGCAACAGAGTGGCGAGACTCTAGACGCTTTTATGGATAACCTCAAAGGTCTGGCCTCGGAATGTAGCTTCACTGATTGTACAGCCGCTCAGGCTGAAGAACTGGCCATCAGAGATTCATACATCACGGGTATGGCATCTAATGCAATCCAACAGAGACTGTTAAGAGAACTTATCCTTGGACTTATCCACAGCTGTGAAACAAGCCCGTGCACTGGAAATGGCTCAACTGCACTCAGCGTCTTATGCAAGTGAAACCAATACCACAGTGGCAGTATTGATAGATGATCAGGCAAAACCCGAAACAGATCCCAACAGTTTTCTGATCGAAATGAGTGACTCCCCGAATCCAAGTGAGTGTGCTGCCACCGTCAGCGGTCAGAGGTGCTTCTTTTGTGGAGGATCCCTACATCCCAGAGCCCACTGCCCAGCCAAGAAAGCCTCGTGTTCCAACTGTCAGAAGGTAGGTCATTATGCTCATCTCTGTAAGTCACAAAGAAAATGATGGAACAATAATAGTAAATCAACTAACTCTAATCTTGTAGCTGGAATAGTCCCAGACAACCTCCCACAGTCCATCCCTGCTTCCTTAACAGGGGCCGCTGTGGCCGCAGCTTCCCCCTGCACTACAAAGTGTTTACAAAACTTACCTACCTGTAGAACTGAATGGAGGTGAGGCCCTGGACAGGCTGGTCGACACTGGAGCCTTTAAAAGCTTTATAGATGCCAAAGTAGCTAGGGCTATGAACTCAGTGACTCGTTCTTCAGCCTGCAGCATAACCATGGCTAATGCCAAACAGACAATGAAATTTAACAAGTGTTGCAATTACGATTTAACCGTAAGTGGAAGAGTATACCCTGAGGTCTGTCTGCACTTGATGGATGATTGCGTGGCTCCAGTTGTATTGAGACATGACTTCCTACAGTTACACAAGCAAGTCAGCATAGACTTTGATGGGACGCTACCGCCTTGGAGCTAAGCATCCAGTCATCTTGTGCTCTGATAGCGGCTCAAATTGAACCGCCAGCCATCTTCGACAATCTGACAGTCGACTGTCACCCGATACAGGTGAAATCCAGAAGGTATTCCAAAGAGGACTCCGAGTTCATAAAGAAAGAAGTAAAAAGGCTGCTAGAGGAGGGCATCATCACACAGAGTCGCAGTTCGTGGAGAGCTCAAGTGGTAGTCGTCGATCAGTGTGATAAGAAAAGATTGGTCATAGATTACTCTCAAACCATAAATAGATTCACCAACCTAATTGCTTATCCTGTTCCAGGGATCACCGAGATGATTGAGAAAATTTCTACTTACCGCTACTTCAGCTCCATAGACTTGAAGGCAGCATATCATCAAATACCATTGAACACGGCTGATCGGAAATTCACGGCGTTCGAAGCGGATAGAAGGCTGTTCGAATTCACGCATTTGCCTTTTGGAGTAACCAACAGGGCTACCTACTTTCAGCAAGTTCTCGACGAAATTATTGGTAAGGAACAACTAGAGGGTACGTTCGCCTACATAGATGACATCACGGTCTACGGTCACACACATGAAGAACACGACAGAAATTTGAAACGCTTTCAAGAAACTGCATTGAAGTATGGACTTACCATAAAGGACAAGAAAAGTGTTTATGCTCAAACATCAATCTCAATTTTGGGCCATGTAGTGAATGATCACCAAGTCCTACCTGACCCGGAGAGAATGCGTCCGTTGCCGGAGATGAACCCTCCGGACAGTACCCCTAGTCTCAAAAGAACGTTAGGACTCTTATCCCAATATGCGAAGTGGGTACCGAACTTCTGCCAGAAAATTCGACCTTTAGTCAAAGTGAAAACTTTCCCGATGGCCAAATCCAGAGAACAAGCACTCGAAGAACTAAAGAATGAAATATCTCGAGCTTCAGTTGCTGCTATAGATGACGAAGCAGTCTTTGCAGTCGAAACAGATGCCTCTGCTGACGCAGTTGCAGCCTTCTTTTCTCGCTCGCTCTCAGAATCGGAGAAACGACAATCGGCAGTGGAACGCGAAGCATGTGCTATCGTAAAAGCCATCAAGAAATGGCGACACTTTCTGCTAAGACGTAAATTTAGACTCATAACTGATCAGCAATCGGTGCGTTTCATGTTTGACGCCAAGAACCATGGCAAAATCAAGAATGAAAAAATAATGCGGTGGAGGCTGGAACTGAGTTGTTTCAACTTCGACATCACATACAGACCTGGATCAAAGAACCAAGTAGCAGACGCTCTCTCTCGTGCCTCGGGATGTGTGGCTTCACTTACCTGTACTCAAGGAGACGAGTTGACTCAGCTTCACGAGCACCTGTGCCATCCAGGAATCAGAAGGATGACCCACATCATAAGACAGAGAAACTTACACTTTACCATTGAAGAATCTCGGACTGTCATACGTAAATGTCAAATCTGTACTAAGATCAAACCTAAGTTCTCCAAAGAAACAGAAACATTGATAAAAGCTACCAGGCCATTCGAGCGTCTGGCTATCGACTTCAAAGGTCCGATGCCGTCCACCACAAAGAACAGATACGTCCTCAACATAATTGACGAGTACAGCAGATTTCCGTTCGCGTTTGCAACAGAAGACACCTCAGCGAGTACCACCGTTAAATGTTTGTCTACTCTCTTTTCAGTTTGGGGCCTGCCCGAGTACATTCATTCAGACAGGAGACCTGCTTTTGTGTCGTCAGAGTACCAAAAGTTCCTTCATGACCATGGAGTGGCTTCAAGCTACTCGTCTGCGTATAACCCCCGTGGCAATGGCCAGATCTAGAGAGCCAATGGAACTTTGTGGCGCACCGTATGGTTAGCTCTCGCTTCTCTCTCCCTCCCTATAGAAATGTGGGAGGCTGTCCTGGACCAAGCATTACACAGCATGAGGTCCCCTCTGTGCGTCGCTACGAACCAAACACCGCATGAGCGCATGTTCCTGCACCCCAGGAAAGCAACATACGGGCAGGCAGCTCCATCGTGGATGACAGAAAATGAACAAGCTCTTCTAAAGAAGACGGTTAGGAAATCCAAGTACGAACTTGAGGTCGAGGAAGTTAGACTCCTGCATGTCAACCCACAATGGGTTCGTGTTGCGCACCAAGACGGCAAGGAATCCACTGTGTCGACTCGTCATCTGGCTCCTGCAGCTAAAGTATTCAGTCCAAACATCTGTCGCGATAAAGGAAGCCATCATATCTTCAACATAAGAGAGAAAATGGGAACACTCCCATCAATCAAGAACCCACCCTCCCACCTGGAGACCCCAGCCAGAGAACGGAAAGAAGTCAAGTGGATACAGAACAAGTCCAGGGGAGCGAGCCTGCAACTGAACCGCAACAAACCACAGAACCGCCCACCCCAGGAAAGGCACCGTCGAAAGGAACACACACAGAAACGCCAACCTCAGAGGCGCCTCAACGCACAAGTCGCACTAGGCGCCCTCCAGGCTATGTCTCAGATTTTGTCCTAGATGAGTGGGAGTAGTATGGGTGGTGGTAAGTGTCCTTATGTCAATGTGTTCATTATGAATTAGTAGTTATATGGCCCTTTGTTACCAATGTGTTTTTTTATGTGAGATGAGCCCAGTTATCAAATAAAATAAGTACTCATGAGTTTTGTAATATGAATATGAAATTTGTAGTGCCAATAAGGTGAGCCTTGTAATGCAAATGCGATGTAAGAATAATTGCAGTTGGTGTGAAATCGGTGAATTCATGTTTTGTTATGATGCGGATGTGTACTGTACTGTATGTTCTTCTCAGTGGGGGTGAATGTGGTGTGAATTGGTAACTGTGACTGCTGGTGTTTGTATGCTTGCTTGGCAACATTGAGTCTCTAACACTGTACCGGCTTGACCAACACCTTGCCACATCTTTAATTAAGCCGAATAAAGCCAACGTTCCAGCAACTGTGTTTGGTATTCCACACTTACTTTACTTTTACTTTGATGGCTGCTTTTCCGGTCCCATACAGCAGGGGAACCCCACTTTCTACGGGACCTCCATTGTCGTTTTACCTTGTTCGTTCACAGTATTTATCTTTTTCAAGTCACATATTGTTCATTTACTGTTAAATCGTCACTGTTAAAATACTCATGAAATAAGAAAGTCTTCAGTTTCCTCTTGAAAGCCTTAATGTCTTCGATCATTTGAATGTTTCGTGGGAGCTTATTATATAGACTCGGGCCGCATATTTAAAGGCTCTGTAGCCCAAAGTGGACATAAATCTAGGTTCCAACAGTTTGAAGCCATCTTCAACTATTCTCGTATCGACACGATTTGTTGGCTGCGCAATATGTAGCAATTCCTTTAAGTATTTTGGACGACCGGTTCTGATAACTTTGTGGGTTATTGTACATATTTTAAATTTAATTCTTGCTTTAATCGGCAGCCAGTGTAAATCAATTAGTATAGAGGTGATCCTTTCTCTAGGTGGGACACCTTTTATCAGTCTTGCTCCTTTGTTTATTATGTTTTGTAATTTGTTAAGTTGGACTTTTTGTAAATTGTAGTAGATAGAGTTGCAGTAGTCAATCCTGGTAATAACAGTTTATCACAAGTTTCTTAACAGAATTTTCGTCCAGGTACTTTTTTTTTTTATAAACGCAATACTTCTTAGGACTTAGATGATAACCAGCACTTTTTATTACATTATTTATTTGGGAATTTAGAGACCGGTTACAGTCAAGAAATACACTTAGATCTCGAACTTTACTAGATATCAGCACCGAGTCATTATTTATGTTCATTTGAATGTCACCTAAGTTTGTCACGCTGTTTCTCTTGCCTACCACCATGAATTCAGTTTTGTTCTCATTTAATTTTAGTTGTTTAAATGACACCCATTTTCTAACACTATCAAGGATTCGGTTTAGAGTTCCGATAGTGTCATGTATATCATTTATGGAGAAGTAATATTGTGTGTCATCTGCAAATAGCTTAAACTTCACGCAATGCCTTTGTAGAATCGTCGAAGTTAAAACCATTGGCGAACCATTTATACTTGGTGCCAAGCTGCCAGCGTCTATGCTAAAAGAATGGCGAACCAATAGATGTACGGTAGACTTCCACGACTAAATATTCTTTGAAAAAAGACCCAGCACAATATGTACTTTTCCATTCTAACAAGTTCATGATCGATGTTACAGAAAACTATTCAAGTGACCACAATTTTACGTTCATTCTCAGAAGTATTGAATGAACCCATACGGTGTTTCCTTATGTTTTACAGTATTTAGGCCCTATCCATAAGTTTAAGTCACTTAGGCTGTCTGATTTCATTACCAGTTTGATTTTTTTTTTTACATAAACCTACCCATGTCAGGTAATCAAAGCTATATAATAAGAAATGTACTTGTGCTGTAAACAATATATATTACTTACCACTCTTATGGTTAAATGGTTTGAACTCTTCTCAACGAAAAATAATATTTAAAATACACTAAAAAGAATATACATAAACGTTATATCAATCGAAAAATAGTTACATATGCTTTTTAATTTTTAAAGTTTTATCTTAATGCGTCCTTATCAGTTTCGTGTTCAATAATACATAATTTTACAAAACAAAAGTATATTAGACAAAGCAAACAGTCTTCTGGTTCTCATATTGGTTTGTTTATAATTTCTTCTTCCTACTTAGGTAAAGTCCAACGCTGCGTTGTTTACTTTGTAAATATTCCAAATATTTCATATACAGTAAACCAGAAGATAATAATATATTAACTATCCTGTGAATCCTTATTTCAGAAGGAGAAAGTGTAAGTGTAAATAATAATTGTTGTAAAGCATTGTGTAGGATTGAACAAGGAAATAGCTTAGAAACTACCGTATGATGCACCCGCCAAATCTAATAAGTTAAAAATGTAACTCTGTATTGTTTTAAGATTACTTGATGATTTGATCAAACTTATAATTTTAGAATGGCTTGGTCTCTTTGTGTGTATGATGTATAGACTTAAAGGACTTGTAAATCTGATTAGACTGGAAATTTGTCATAGAGTAGTTGAGGAGAAATCCACGCCATAATGTAGCTAGGCTGCGGCATTTCTTTAGAATTTAGGACATTTCTTGAGAATTTAGCAGGGATAATAGTATGATGCTTTAGTTTCTCGGCCCTTACGCGAACTTTAGAGAAGAAAAGGCTTTTTGTACTATTATATACCGTTTCCCCAGTGTGTTTTCATCACCCAAAACCCCGAGTTCCCACTGGGGGTCCCCCATTATCGGTGGATATAGATATATATATATATATATATATATATATATATATATATATATATATATATATATATATGTATATATATATATACATGTATATATATATATATATATATATATATGTATATATATATATATTTCTGAAATTATTCAATTGTGACAGGAACGAGTGTCATTTTCGAAGAAAACGGACCTTTCTCTATAGGTTAAAAGTAGGGTATTATTTTACTGTATTACACCCGTTGTTTTTCAGTGGCTCTTATGTTTTCCTCAAGTCATGACTCACACGAACTGTATATTCTACCCTCTGGTTTTGGAGTTTCAAAAGTATGTGCTGTGATAAATTTTTCTCACTGGAATCCATCATATACCACTATATAAGGGTGGGGGAAAGCGAGTGGTCTGTAGTTCGTGTGAGTCATGGGGAACCAGGGTTAATGACTTGAGGAAAACATAAGAGCCTGTGAAAAATAGGGGGTGTTATTATAATCATGGACGGTAAAAGCTTTTCTAGTAAAAGTAAGGTGTTTCCTTTAGAAAAACGTCCTCTTTCTTCAGAAATGACACTTATTTTCACTGCAATTTAAGAAATTATCCAACAATAATCAGTGAGGTTAGCTAGGCATGTACCGCTTGCCAGTATATAGGAGCTTGATGTTTTACTTTTTCTGCGAGTGCACGGAGGAGCAAAAACCATTAAATTCCTAAAAAATATCCCCATTCTTATATTGTATTATGCGTTTTTGGTTTATTTGCTGTTGGAATAAAGATCAAATTCAGTGATAGTACATTATTTCTTATGGGGAAAACTATTTTTTCTGTTCAAAATATAGCTCCATCTTTAACTGTAATTTTACTAAACAAGGATATATATATATATATATATCATATCTTCAGCACACCAACCCAACATAACATAGGGGTACTGGGTCCGCCTTCCCACGTAACAGAGGGGCGAACCTTTATATCTTCCCTCCTGTTTCCTTACATGACTGACGGTGCTGTATTACATACCGGTATTAAACAATAAATGAAATAGTGTATTATGTAAGTCCCACTTTTCTGAAATACAGTTTCACCATTGGTAGATTGCATTCTGCTGAAACACTAATTATATACAGTACATGGCAGCAATATAGTAAAATGATAGAGTGCATGTATATGATAATTATAGATGATGGAAATGGATTGAATTCCCACAAACACTTTGTACAGACATTGCATTGAGTATTTGAGAGGATGTTGTGAAAAGGAATTGAAGTACTGTAAAGAAATACCCAGGAAATTTTGGATAGAAATTTTGTAAGTTGTACTGTAATTGCTGTAGGCAATAGGTAATGATTAACTCAGAGAAAAAAAAAACAGAAAATACTATGCATGCCTGAAATTCAAGGTTTTGTGTCCCATGACATGGTTGATCATGATTCCATTGCTGCTCTCCTTTGGTAAACATTTGCAATCACAGTAGGACTGACTGCGACTCACAATTAGTAGTGCTTGAAAGGGGAGTGACTTCCTGGTCATCTGATTGTGCATATTCTGCTGCACGATAAGTGGTATATGCTCTCAACCTCTCTATATGAAAAAGTAGAACCAGCTAGCCTAAGGGGTTTAGTAGGTGAGATTCTTTTCATTATCAGATTGTGGCCTAATGTCGTTGGCAAGCTTCTGACCCTTGTGGTCCACATACTGGAGAACATTCTCGGTTGCTAACCTTTCCCACCTGATTTAATAGTCCTGTGTCTGCAGAACCAATACTCTCCTAATTCGAGACTCATTTTCATGAAGTCGTTGAGCTCATTTGGGAAAAAAATACTCTTGGGGAAACAACAAGTCTGCTTTTGGGCAGTCTACCTCCTCTGCAGAAAGAAACATCAGATCATCCTTGGGAGGCTTTGTTATCTAGCATGCTCTAATCTCTAGACATGAGATTTTGCTTTTCTATAGTTACAGTTTGAAGCTTCTCTCTGCCCCTCTGACACACCAGCAAAATACCCAAGAAGATTCACTAACTTGCTTCCTGTGGATAGACCTTTCTACCAATTGATTAACAACCCTAGCATGGAGGAACCTCACCTACAGCGTACTTCTCCCTCTACTCCCTGTCAACACAATGTTCTTGAACGGCTGCCTCTTGTCAAGGTCTGACAAGTCTTTATTGTCAACCAAAAACCCACTGTACCAGACCACTGATTGATCCATGAAGAGACTTGAAGAGTGCCCATCGCCGTTATATCCATATTCACGGCCTCTGTCACTGTAAATGTGACATGCTTTGTCTGTAGATGACCTGATATGACACCTGGAGTGAGGGAGGAAACTGGGGGATTGAAAGGTAAGGGAGAGGGAGGAGAAAGAAAAGACTGGAGGAATCAACCTAGGGTTATACCTTGGCTAGTAATAGTAATAATAGAGAATCCTTCTTCACAGAGACCTGCATTAACCTTTTCTGGGGCTTCCAAGTCCAGAATTAACCATGGAAATTCTTGACATGGTCTGGTGTGGAGAAGAGCAAGGGGCCTCCTGGAGACCGTTTACTCAGAGCATGCAGTCCAACACCTGTAAAAACGTGGAGTTGCGCTCTTGGTGTCAGGGGGCCATATGTCCAGCCAGATGAGGGCGGGCACGGTCAGAAGCGTCCGAGTCTTGGGGAAAGGTAACATCTTCCCTCTCTGACAACATACCCAGCTGGTGTAGGGAGGGTTCGAGGTCTCACACTCCTCTCTCCTTAGAGGGGATTGAGGACGAGAGGGGCTGGTGGCATTACCCCCTTCTAGGATCAGATCTGGATGCCGACTCTAAAACTCCTTGGGAAGGTCAAGATTCCTTTTCAGGGATGCAGGGAGCCTTGTTCTTCAAATTTGACTGAAAATTCTTAGTTTTCACTGAGGCATAAGTTGAAAGGGGTGTTAGGTGGTAACCTCCTATTTTCTTCAGCGTTAGGAGACTCGGGATCTGAACAGAGTCTGTGCCATTCTGAAGGAGACTGGAGACGTTTCCTACGGGGAACTCTTTGTCTACCGAGGAGAGAGGGAGAGAGAAATTCGATTGAAGATAACCGGTAGTTATTGATGTTAGTCACTACCCTCACAATGGGATTGAGGACGAGGGTTACCCAGATGAGTGACTTTATGCTGACGGTCACGTTTGTTGGGTATTGAGATCTATGGGCATAATCTCTAGATCCAGATCAAGATTGAGGGCATCTGGTCTAGCTTTTCCAGGTGTAATTTCTCTTCTAGGGGCGCGCCTTAGATCACGTGGAGCTCGCAAAGGTGAAACACATATGAGTAGCGCTTGCATGAATGAGACATGTTTGGTTTGAGTGTGCAATGGTGAGGCGCGTCTGGGTGATGCGTGGGAGGTTGAGATGCGTCTGGGTTGTGCGCAAGGTGTTGAGGCACATATGTGTGGCACTCAATGTGGTGAGACGTATCTGGTTGGTGCATTTGAATGAGGTGCACACATGGTAACTCCCATTCCCAGTCTCTCAGAGGGTGAGTGCTCGCAAGTGATGCTTGTGAGAGTATAGTGTGCGCTACTACCACAAGCTAAGGAGAGAGGGGTTGTTCAGTGGGAACAGGTCAATTGGTCTGTGTATGCGCTCAGGAGGGTCATCGTGCTCAGAAGAGTTGGTGCGCACAGATGTGTTCACGCATCTATGCTTGCTTGCATGTTGGGAGACATGTTGCATAGCAACACTGAAATCCATACGAGAAGCAAGCTTCTCTAATACAGGCAGTGCACATGCCCGAGAAGGAGAGACTATCTTCTCTGCCCTCGAATGAAACAAAGCGAAGGTGTCCGGCATACGCCACCCACTGGAAGGGTGACCACTCCCAACGCTCATCAGGAGATTTTTGTTTGCAGAAGTGTCCTCTGTAAGTAGTAATGTGCAAAAGGTTTGGTTCCTTCTTAGAACTCCTGAAGATGCCATAATGTCCTTATACCCCCAGGCAAGTTTGCGTATCCACAGGCATCCCCTCAGTAAAAACTTGCTAACCTGCTGGAAAGAGAAAAGAAAAAAGATTGTGTGCTAAAAATTCTACAGGCAGTGGAAGAACGTCTGTTCTCACTGACAGCTGCTATCAAAGCGAGTGCTCAGTGAGCAAGCAGGGGAACTGGGCTAAGCTGCTCCAGCCCTACTTGCCGCCTATTTACACTCGCCATAAAAGTTTAATTCGTATTCTCCAGTGTTGCTGTTATTCTGTCCAATGTTAAGGACGAGGGTTTGCATTTGTGCTGGAGGAAAGAAGTGCTAAAAAACAAAAATGTAGGGTTCTATAATATATAACCAATTACAGTATTGTACTACACTTCAAATGATTGTAACTCAACTCATGTAATCACAAGAAAGGAGAAAAGTTTAGTAATAGTATGTGTTGCCATCTAAACTGATAGTGGGACCTAGGTTTATGAGTATAATTCATTTTGGGAGCGAGCTCGTATTCTAAAATAGTTTTTCCCATAAGAAATGAAGGAATTTGCATGATGCATTCCACAAGTCCATAAATGTACATACAGTCATTCTTGAAAGTTTTCATAAAATTTAATGAACAAATTATAACCTATAACATTAGAAATTAATGAAAATTAATGATTCACAATAAAAAAAAGAAACATGCAAATTAACTCGCACTTTACTTTTGAGGGAAGTTGTACAGTAGTTGGCATGTAGGAGAGGAGGGGGGGGGGGGGTTACTAGTTGGGGAGACTTCTTCCACGAACATTTCTTGTAAAATATCAGGTGTTTGCTCTCGTGTACAACGGTCACTGTCACCAACTGTATCACTTAATTTATGCTTTATGGTCACTTACTCATTTTTTTTTTTTTTTACACATTCAAACTTGACAAGAAACCTATCAATAGACAATTATTACTGTCCCTCCAAAATAATGAAATGAAAATGTGGTAAAAATTTTGCAAATAAGGCACATCGGAACCACAAGACCGATTTCATATTAGTCTTGTTAGTACTTGTCCACAAAAAAATACGCATATGGAGGGTGTTAAATATTTTTTTCGCAAACCAATACAATGCTTGTAAATAGATTTGCTCGTATTATGTCACTCTTAAACCAAGGTACTACTGTATACTATATTAGAATAGCAGTAATGGAAAGGCAAAGTGACAAAAGGATTGAACTTCACTGATAAACCAAAGTAATAAAAAAAGGTTACTGTACTGTATAAACTTTGTAGACTCGGTACTGTACATATGTTTACACTCTATACCATTAAGAATTGTTTTTAAGAGAAATAAGCATATCATGAAAGAATGATTCAACAAAACACTAAGAAATGGTTATACAGAAACTCTGATATGGTTGATAGCAGTAAATGACTGTTTTTAAACACAAGACTTACCCGGTAGTTTTATATATAGCTTACGTCCCCGACGTCAACGGCAGAAAATTTGAATCTCGCGCCAACCGTCAGTTGGATAGCCAGGTGTACCACCCCTGCACCCTAGCGAGGTACCTGGGAACCATTCCAGTGACCCGCATATATTCCCTATGTGAATTCTACTCCGTCATTACTGATCGTTTTTTTGGTGAAGTACAAATATTTGGTTATTGACTCCCGCTTGTTATTGATCTCGCTTTGGATATTTCTTGATTTTGATTGGATTTGAAGATTTTTGACCTTTGCTTTCTGAATTCTCTTTAAAATTTCAAAATGGCCAACCCCCCCTATAACTTTTAGTTGTTCCGTAACTGGAATATAAACCACGCTATTTACATGGGGTAATTACTTCGGCGTAGCTGAACGACGAGCCATAAGAATTTTAACGAGGGTTTACTACCCCTCCGCTAGTTAGCAGGGGGTAGGGAGGGGTAGCCTGCTACCCCTCCCCCTCACACACACCGGTGAAAGGCTCACTTTACTTTTGGCTCGGATGGCGATCGGAAGTCTCTGCTCCCATCCTCACTTGACGGCCATTATTGTTTTGTCTTTTAACTTACCTTATATATTTAAACATTATTGATGTTTATATATATTTTTGTGTATAGAAAATAGTAAGTTTCCTTTGCTTTCGGTGTTGTGCGGTGTGTGTTGTGTACGTCTACGAAAGTATCGCCGGCTTAGCCAGGCCACCACGATTCTCTTCTTGATCACGGCCGTTCACTCCTAGGCCACCATGGTTGCCTTCGTGGAGCCCAGCCCCTCTCTTGAGGTCGTTCACCTCATACTCCGTACTACGCCTACGATAGCTTCTCTGGACCGAGTCGCTATTTCGTTTTATTTGTCTCAATTATTTTTATGAATATAATTGTTTTTAACTTTTCTTCTCGGGGCTCACGTCCCTTCGGGGTCGGTGATCCTTGGAACATTCAAAGTCAGTTGCCTAATTATAATGTTATAATTCTGTTTTTGTTAAGTTTTTCGTCCCCCCCCCTCACCCGGGCATGCTGGGTGGGGGAGGGGGGCGCATACCTTCTTTCGTTCTTATGTTTTTCTTTCCCTCGGGGTTTCTCTTCGGAATTTCACCCGGGGGAATTTCTGTTAAATAATTATTCTTTTTTATTTTCCAGTGTACGATGCTGTTTCTTCGTGCCTGTTGTGTGCTTTCGAAGCAGAGCTGTCCTGTTTATGCCTGGGGAGTCGGCTGTCGCCGCCGTCTCTCGAGGCCATCGTCAGGGGGCATTCCCTTCTCTTAGAAGTTCCCCCGTGACTACTGCCAGCTCTTCAGTGCATCCTAGAACGATAAGGAGGTTCGCCTCCAGGGTAGTTAGTTAACTTCCCTTTTTACTTTTCCCTGGTCCTTAGGCGGTTATGCTCTTGGGGCTGAGCTGCCGCCCTTGTGACTTGCTCAAGGGGCTGAGCGGTTGCAAGGCTGGACCATGGTACTAGCGACTATGCTCTCGGGGCTGAGCGGTCGCTTCTGTAGCTACGCTCAAGGGGCTGAGCAGCTGCAAGATCAGTCTGGACCTCTCTCGTTTGCGAGGGAGGCCTCACTAAGGGCTCCTCTTTGGAGGATTGCTCCTTTTGTCTCTTCTACGAAGTGTCTCCTCCCGTTCGCGTGAGAGGACACTCACAGAGACTCCTCTTCGGAGGATTGCTTCTGTTTACGTCAGCTGATCTCACGGCCTTTCGGGCTCCATCACCAGTCTCTTCTACGAAGTGCTCACCTCTCTCGTTCGCGAGAGAGGCCACTCATAGAGACTCCTCTTCGGAGGATTGTTCCTGTTGACAAAAGCTTGCTGTTCAGTCACTAGCACTTCGGTGTTTAGTGACAGGGAAACTTCGGTTTCTCTTTTTCCCTGACCCTTCGGGGTCCCGGAACTTTAATTACGCAGTTCCCTCGGGCTCTCGTAACTTTAGTCACTTCTACGCTTCGGTGATTAGTGACGTAGAAACTTTGGTTTCTCATTGCGCTGACCCTTCGGGGTCTTGCAACTAATCCCCTCGGGGCCTCGCTACTCAGGCTACGTTAGACCTTTGGTCTCTCGTGCCCTCAGTGTACTTGCTGCCTGCTGTATCCGTTCCTGACTGCTGACGCGCCTTGGGCGCCCACGCTCCCGTTACCTAACGGGCTCCTCCCTTCGGGGCAGGAGAGACTTTCTCACACCTTGAGTAAGTCCCTTAAGTGCCAGGTATCCCCTGCGCGCCAATGTTCCCTTGCGCGCTAGCGCTCGACTGATGTTCCTGCTGTTCCTGAGACTACCTTCCAGAGACACCCTGTTCCAGTATTTCAATTAGGCTGCTACCAACGTTCCCTGCGCATTTGCGCACATCGTTGGGGTTCCTGAGATAGCGCACGGGCGCTCACCAGCGGTTCAGCCTACGGTGTCTCTAAGTCTCTTCTACGAAGAACACCTCTCCCGTTCGTGGGAAAGGTATCTCACAGAGACCACTCCTCGAGGTATTTAGCAGTACTTCAGTTGATCGTCGGCACTGAAGCAGACCTCCTGGTCCTCTTCAGGGGATGCCCTCCCTTTTAGGGAGACATCCCAGTTCCTGATCTCCGACGATCTTCTGTTGCACAGGGGCCTACGATTCTCACTCGCGTGTAAGCGCTGAAGATCGCCTGCGCGCGGGATGGCTTCCCGCGCGCGATCTTCAAGGCCCTTCCGCGGTTTTTCCACTCACGATCGTCGAGGATCATTAGCCGACGATCTTCTGATACGCGCTAACGCGTAAGCACTGAAGATCGCCCGCGATCTTCAAGGCCCTTCCGCGCGTGGAAAAACCGCGCGCGATCGTCGAAGATCGTTAGCCGACGATCTTCATGACGAGCGTAAGCGCCGAAGATTGTCCCGTGTGCGATTTTCGAGGCGCGATCAGCGACGGCTGTTAGCCGGCGTTCTTCGGATCCGGCGCTAGGCGCGCAAGTGCTGACAATCTTAGTGCAAGTAAGCGCCGAAGATCGTTCTGTGCGTGGGATGGTTTTCCGCGAGCGACCATTGAGGCTCACGCGATCATCGCGGATCATCCGTGCGCGGTTTCTCGCTCGTCTTCGGGTGTTTTTTTCGCTCGTCCACAGGTGGGATGGCTGCCCACGCGCGGTCATCACGGATCGTCCGCGCGCAGTTTCCCGCGCGCAATCGTCGTAGATCGTCCGCACGCGGGTATCGAGGTTTCCCGCGCGCGATCGCCCACTATCTTCTCTCGCTTAGTATCTTCTCTCACGCGCGAGCGCCGACAATCTTCGCACACGCGTGAGCGCCAAAGATCGTCCGTGCTCGCGCGAATCGCCGACGATCGTCTTGCATAGTTGGAGATCGTATGCGTGTGGGCACCAATGTTTTCCCGCTCACTGTCTCCGACGATCCTCTCTTGCGCTAGCGCCGACGATCTTTGTACACGCGTAGGCGCCGAAGATCGTCAGCGTTATTTCTTCCGCGCGTGGGATGTTTCCCACACGCAATCGTCGACGGCGCAAGCACCAGCGATCTTTTGTCGCCGAGATCGTTCGCGCGTGGGATGGTTTCCTTTGCCATCGCCCACGATCTTTCATGTGCAAGCACCAGCGATCTTCATACGCGCGGAAGCGCGGGGATCGTTCATGCGGGCGCCGATACGCTCACGCGGGTACGCGTGCATGCGGTTGCGGTTATACTGCTACGCATGTTTTATTCACGCGCTACCCAGATCTGTGCTTTTCGCGCGATCACTAGCGTGATCGGCGCACCGTTCTCCGACACGATCGCGCCCTGATTACATCAGGGCTTATGGCGGTCAGGCCACCTTCGCGTTTCCCTCCCCGCAGTGCAGAGCAGCGCCCTCTCCGGAGGGGGGGGAGGTTTCCGGACAGGTCAAATGTTTCTTCTTCCTTCATTGCAGATTCTCTACGGGCGAACCCTCATGTGTCATCTCCTCCAGGGGATCGAACGATCCTCTTCCCTCCAGAGGGACTCCCTGTCAGCGCGAGGGTCGGTCGGCATCCCTGGTGGGACGCCGTTGTCAGAGCGCTCATGCAGGTGATGAGCCTGTGGCTTCTGACTGGGGTCACTAATCAGTAGCAACTTCCTCTCCCCCTGAAGAGGGTGAGAGGAATCCCTGGCATGGTATCTCCTCCAAGGACCATCCTGTCCCTTCGCGAGTCCTTACGCAGGCGATGAGCCCTTCTCAGACTTCTTCTCCCCTCCCCTGGGGATGAGCATTACCCATCCCTAGGAGGGTCGGAAGACCCGGTCCTCTTCCCCATCACTCCATAGGGAGAATTCCCCCTCTTCCTGAGAAATCTTCTCGTGCGGAGGGGGTGAATGCCTTACTTCCTTCATCGCTGGGATCCTGTTTCCCTCCTAGGAGGGATCCTAAGGCCTAGTCTTCCGCAAGGACCCGACAGGACCCAGATGGACCCTTGGGGTTATGTCTACGAGTCTCTCCAGGAAGAGCCTCCGGGGATGAGAGACCTCGCTGCCAGTCCATCAGGAGGAGAAGCTCCAGGGGTCGGAACTTGCGTTCTGGCAGGTTCTGACCCTCAGGAGATATCTCAAGGGGACCCCAGATTCAGAGATTCCTCTTCGGTAAGGGAAGGATACGGTCCGGGACCGAATCTACTCGCCCAAGGGCTCCCTTGGACCAGTGCTGCTTGCCCTGATCTCAGGGAATGAAGAGCGCCAGAGACTAGGCCGAGGGCCAGCTCTCCGAGCTTGTCTCCTTCAACAGTCCCGGTCGGTATCGAGCCCCTCCCTCCTCCCTGGGTAGGGATCGGTGAGGGGACGGGCCTTCCCGGCAGAAGTCCAGTCCATGTGGGAGATACGCTCCCTCCAAGAGGTGGCTAACGGGTTCCGAGGCCTCCTTAATCGTCTCCTTCCCTTCTCGACTCTGTACAGAGTTGTCAAACAGTCTCCGTTCAGCATGGCGACAGCAGACGCGGTCAGTCTTGCGGTGAGACCACAAGACTTCACGTTTACAGTGATCCCTCGCTACTTCGCGGTTCGACCATCGCGGATTCACCACTTCGCGGATTTTTTTCATAACGCATGTTTATACATATACAGTATCGCGGATTTTCCGGAAATTTCAAAATTACCGCGATGTGACCGATGGTGCGAGATTGGAGAAAGTAAGGAAAATTGAATCATGATTGATTTTCAATATACAGTAAATGAAACTTTGAGGAGCAACAAAGATATCATTTGTTAGAGAGATAGAGAGAGGTAAGGAATGGGAGGTAGTGAAAAGTAGCCCACATAGAGAGAGAGAGAGAGAGAGAGAGAGAGAGAGAGAGAGAGAGAGAGAGAGAGAGAGAGAGAGAGAGAGAGAGAGAGAGAGAGAGAGAGGTTTAAATGTAATAAACAAAAAAATTTGATAGGTTATAACACATTGGTTCTTATGTAATATCAACTGTATACTGTAGACGGTTTGAATAAGTTAAGAAATGGTATAAACGATACTTTGTTAGTGTATTCGTACACTCTCAAGAGCGGCAGCTAGACGTCAGCTGATCTAATCACAGCCAAAAGTAAAACAAAAGGAAGTCAACAATACTCTATTTTTAAAACACACCCGAAATTTAAAAACAAAAGTACACGCTTTCTTAATGTGCAATTAACTATTTAAAGAGTAGCAATTTTCTAGAATAAAATGATGTTTCCCAAAAAATAGTGGTTTGCTGATGAAATCGGATGCCGTATTTTAGCTATGATTGAAATGGATGTAGACTCGGCATAATTTTTTCGTTTCGTATTTAATTGACACTAAGAAAACTAATTTTAGTTTCTTCATCTAAATGTAAGTATTGTATAACACGAGAGAGAGAGAGAGAGAGAGAGAGAGAGAGAGAGAGAGAGAGAGAGAGAGAGAGAGAGAATCAGGTGTTGTAATAGAATGCCGTGTTTTTGTTTCGTGAGAATTTCATCGCCACGACTATAACAACAACATACTGTACTGAACTTTACAGTATTATACAGATTACTGTAATATGATTAAGTAAAATATTTGTAATAACCTATTTTATATGAAATGAGGCTATTTTTTTTTTGTTTAAAATTTACATTTACGTACGTAAAACAACTCTCTCTCTCTCTCTCTCGTAAATTGTTTTCCTGCTTTGTTACGTATGTATGATTTTATATAGATACGGTAAATAATATTTGTAATAACATATTTTCTAAAAGCTTTTACGGTAATATCATTATTTATCACTTTCATCATGCGCGTTAAATGCCTTCGTTTGTTTACTGAGCGTACTTTATGACGCCGTCGTTTCAGGCGGCGTCATGAAGAAAAACATTTCATTTGGAAGTCCTAAGAAAAATTAAGTAAAACATTGGTAATAACAAAATCAACATACTGTACTGAATGATCAATATAATCGATGCAAAAACTAACCTATACACAGATGTGTAAATGTGTTTGTTTCTTCATTATGATCAGAGATAAACGTAAACAAAACATTGGTTGCCATTTTTTATCGTGCTTTTTGGCGTGTTTAGGAAACGCATATAAAATCGCCTTTAGTATTTGTGCCTGTTTTAGTTTAGGGTACTGTAGTACATGCATTAAGTGTTCTGTACATTAAAGGGTAGTTTGTTAACAGTACTACGTACAAGGGAAGGTTTTAAAAGTCTGAATATACATGTTAAATAAATACGTAAATATGGTGTCACTACTTCGCGGATTTTCACCTATTGCGGTTGGGTCTGGAACCTATCTACCGCGATAAACGAGGGCTCACTGTACAGTACACTGGTCCGATAGGACGCGTACTTCCGATCCCGGTTCACCCGTCCTTAAGGAAGTACTTTGGAGTTTGCCTGGAAGCTGGGTATACCAGTTCAAGGTGCTGTGCTTCAGTCTCTCCACAGCACCTCAACAGTTCACCGATGCTTCCACTCTGATCTCTTCACAGGCTCTCAGGATCGGCATCCGTCCCCTCCGTTTCCTGGGTGACTGGCCGATCCTAGCAGACTCGAAGGCATCCCCTCTTCGTCATCGGGACAAGTTCCTCGGACTTTGCCAAGTTCTAAGGATCTTGGTGGTCTTCGACGAGTCCTCCCTGCAGCCCTCTCAGAGTCTGGTATACCTAGGTCTGGTCTTAGACACCAATCTCCCGTAGCCTTCCCTTCAGGTGACAGGATAGCAAGGCGGAGGAAGGTCGCGAGACCTTCCCCCACACGAGAAGAACCTCCAACCTAATGTGGTTATGTCTCTCCTCCCTGGCCCGTCTGGTTTCCTACAGTCGCCTCAGGTTGAGTTCTCTCCAGTGGCGGCTCGGGGCACGGGGGAGTCAGGGACACGACTCCCCGGACGCCGGGACCCCTAGGGGACATCCGGAACAGACGGACCCCAAGGGGTGGGAAACAGACGAGGATCCACAATAGGGAGTGGACTTTCTTGTCCTTCCCCCAAACTTGATGCTGTTTTCGGACGCGTCATAGAAAAGGGGGGGGGGGGGGGGCACGTCCTGAACCACGGGACCTCAGGCCGGTGGTCAGAACCAGGAAGTACCTCCTCTAGACCTACTAGAGATGGAAACTGTGTTTCCGGCACTTCAGTAGCTCCACCTAGCCTGGTGGACTACTCTGTGGTTGTGAGGATAAACAACACCACAGTGATGGCTTACTTGCCCAGACAAGGACGTACTTTTCAGTACAGCCATCCCATCCTGCGGTAGAGATACCGGGATGGTTCGAGTTCCCTTCGATCTCCTTAGCAGCTCGCTTGATTCCAGGCAAAGGAATGGGCTCGCCGACAGTCTGAGCAGTGCGACACGGACACCACATTCCGAGTGGTCTTTGGATCCTTAAGTAGCCTACAAAGCCTGACTCGGTGGGGCTCCCTCTGTGGACCGGCTCGCTACAGCACTGAGCTGCAAGCTCCCGCTGTACTGCTCCCCGGTCATGGACCCTAAGGCCCTCTGATAGGATGCCTTCCAGCAACGGTGGGACAACATCGATGTGTTTGCCTTCCCCCGTTCTGGCGAATGAGGAGAGTACTTTACAGGGCCTCTCGCAGGTGGCTCACCAGTTCCTCTGTAACTCCTTACGGAGCCTCCGAGAGAACCCCCCCCACATCACCAGTTACTCACACAGCCACATGCCATCATCCTCCGCAAAGCCGTAGCTTGCTCCAACTTCCCGCCGGTAGACTATCCAGCATCTCCTCAAGGAGAGAGGTTTTTCGCAACAAGTTGCGAAAAGGAGGCCTGGACGCCTGCACAAATCTTCTGCAGCAGTCTTCCAGGCAAAAGGGCGAGTTACTGTGGTCGGTGTCGTGGAGAGGGTATCCCTCCACACGGTCCCGCTTCCAGCAATGGCGGAGCTCCTCGTGGGATTGCGGGATGGAATGTGCCTTTCAGTTTCGGCGGTGAAAGGCTATCCCTCAGCCTTAGGTCTTGCCCCCAGTCTCTAGGGATAGACATTTCTCCCTCGCTGGAACTCTTCCTTCTCATACGAAGCCTTGTCCTCTCCTGCCCTCAGTCGAAGGTGAGACCTCTTCCTTGGGACGTGGTTCGAGTCCTCAAGTCTCTAAAGAGACCCTTTGACGAACCACTACGTAAGGCCCCAGATCACCACCTTACTGGGTAGACAGTGTTCCTGCTAGCCTTATCTTCAGCCAAGCGAGTCACATGGTCTCTCATACGACTTCGCCCATTCAGGGGGATATGGGGAGGCAACATTCAGGTTCGGCCCTGAGGTTTGTTGCCAAGACTCAGAACCCGGGAGTGCCGTACCCGCTGTTCGACTCTTTCCAGGTTTCGAGTCTCCCTCCTGTAGCAGATGACCCAGACCATCTCCTACCTTGCCGGTAGGGAGTCTGAGGTGGCGTCTTAAGAGAACGGCTGCAGTTCGTCTCCAGGCTCAAGCCTCGTTCGTGGACCCTGGGAAATGAAGAGAAGGGTCTCCAGGAATACCATCTCGGCCCGGATTCTTAGGTTGTTACACCCGGCCTTGAATCCTGACCCTTCTCCGTCGCATCCCTCCATTCAAGGGGCATAAGAGCCTCCCTGTATCTCGACGACTGGCTTCTCAGAGCGCACTCTTACGATCACTGCCTGAAGGATCGTCAGACAACTTTGGACCTTTCGAAAGAACTGGGTCTCCTGGTAAACAAGGAAAAGTCTCTCTTGGCTCCATCTTAAGAGATTCTATATTTGGGGATGACGATACGGAGTCAGATTTTTCGGGCTTTTCTGTCTCCCTTAAGGATAGAGCAAGCCAAGTTGAAACTAAGATCATTTCAAAGCAAGGAAGTGGACGAGTCTTGTAGAAAACCTCTCCTCCTTGGAACAATTTGTTCCACTAGGAAGACTGAATCTTCGTCCTCTCCAGTTCCATCTCAACAGCCATTGGGACAAGGAGAGAGACTTAGAAATGATGTCCATTCCGATCACGAACCCCATCAAAGACTGCCTTCGGTGGTGGGAAGAACCAAACAAGTTCCAGGAAGGTCTCGACTTATCAGTAAAGAGCCCAGACCTTGTGTTATGCTCCGACGCCTCGGACACAGGATGGGGAGCAATCCTAAACAAGTTAGAAGTCTCGGGACTATGGTCAGAGATCCAAAAATCCTTGCATATAAACCACAAGGAGTTGTTTGCAGTTCTATTAGCCCTCAAAAGTTTCGAGGAATTAGTCACCAGCAAAGTGGTTCAAGTCAATGCGGACAACACGACAGCATTGGCGTGCATCTCAAAACAAGGGGAACCCACTCGATATCTCTGTACGAGACGTCAAGGAATCTCCTTTTGTGGGCAAGAGAGAGGAACGTTATACTTCTGACAAGATTCATACAAGGGGAGAAAAACGTGATGGCAGACAGCCTCAGCAGATGGGGCCAGATCCTTCCAACAGAGTGGACTCTCAACCTTCAGTGTTTGCAAGAGCCTGTGGCGTCTTTGGGGTCGCCCATGCATAGATCTCTTTGCAACCTCGAAGACAAAGAGGTTAGAGGCGTATTGCTCCCCTGTTCCGGATCCAGAAGCAGTCCACATAGATGCGTTTTTTTTGGACTGGTCCAATCTAGATCTATACGCCTTCCCACCATACAAGATCCTGTACAAAGTAGTACAGAAATTTGTGACATCCAAAGAAACCAGGATGACCCTAGTGGCTCCCTATCGGCCGTCAAGAGAATGGTTCACAGAGGTACTGGAATGGGTGATAGACACTCCAAGAATACTTCCGTTGAGAGTAGATTTACTCAGACAACCCCACTTGGAAAGATTCCATCAAAATCTCCATGCTCTTCAGCTGACTGCCTTCAGACTATCGAAAGACTCACTAGATCTAGAGGCTTTTCGAAGGAGGCAGCTCAAGCTATTGCAAGAGCAAGAAGAACTTCGACTATCAAAGTCTATCAATCTGAGTGGCAGCTTTTTAGAGAGTGGTGTAGAATCAACTCTGTTTCCTCATCCAGTACCTCTGTAGCTCAAATTGCAGATTTCCTGCCATATCTTCGAAGGAAGTGCAATTTCTCCTCCTCGACTATTAAAGGTTATAGGAGTATGTTAGCTACTGTGTTTAGGCATAGAAACCTTGACCTTTCTAACAATAAGGATCTGCAAGAACTTCTCAAGTCTTTCGAGACTATAAAACAACGAAACCAAGATTCTCCAGCCTGGAATTTGGATATTGTTTTGAAGTATCTTATGAGCGACAGGTTTGAGCCACTGGGTTCAACTTCTATGAAAGACCTTACTATGAAGACTTTATTTTTGGTCAGTCTTGCTACAGCCAAAAGAGTGAGTGAAATACATGCGTTTAGTAAAAACGTTGGATTTCGTAATGGTAAAGCTGTCTGTGCCTTACAATTAGGCTTTCTTGCCAAAAATGAACGCCCTTCTCAGCCTTGGCCCAAAGCATTCGAGATTCCAAATCTTATGGATCTGGTTGGAGGAGAGGTAGAAAGAGTCTTATGCCCAGTAAGAGCTCTGAGATGCTACTTGGATAGAACAAAAGATTTACGAGGCAAGTCTGAATCTTTGTGGTGCTCAGTCAAAAAGCCCTCTTTACAGATGTCTAAAAATGCCTTGTCTTATTTTGTCAGGCTTTTGATTAAGGAAGGACATATTCATTGTAATGAATCAGACCTTGGACTTTTAAAGGTCAAGACTCATGAAGTCAGAGCAGTAGCAACGTCGGCAGCATTCAGGCAGAACAGATCACTACAAAGCATAATGGACACAACCTTCTGGAGGAGCAAATCTGTGTTCGCATCATATTATTTGAAAGGTGTTCAGACTCGTTACGAGGACTGTTACACTTTGGGTCCATTCATAGCAGCGAGTGCAATAGTGGGTGAAGGATCCACCTATGTTCTCATAATCCCAATAACTTTTTCTTCTCTTGGTACTTTTAATTGTTTTTTATGGTTGTTTGTGGAGATTGTGTCAGTTTTCCACAATCATTGATTTTGTCAGGTGGTCAAATTTGTTCCTTGAGAGCGCCCGGAACTGGTTATTGGAGGAGGTTTTGACACCGGTTTGACAGTCCCTTCGAGATCTTCAGCCCCCTGGGAGGATCGCTGGATCTCATAAGGCTAGCAGACCTAATGAGGCAGAGTATCATTGAAGTCAGCTTCCTTATCAGGTACGAACCCTTAAGTTTGTTTTAATTAACTCTTAAGTAGAATTCCAGATATGCTATCTGTCTCTAACCCTCCACCAAAGGTGTTAATCAGCTATATATATAACTACCGGGTAAGTCTTGTGTTTAAAAATGATATTTGTTCCGTAACTGAAATACAAACCACGCTATTTACATGGGGTAATTACTGTACTTCGGCGTAGCTGAACGACGAGCCATAAAAGTTTTAACGAGGGTTTCCTACCCCGCCGCTAGTTAGCGGAGGGTAGGGAGGGGTAGCTAGCTACCACTCCCCTCTCACACACACCGGTGAATACTTCACTTCACTTTTGGCTCGGATGGCGATCGGAAGTCTCCGCTCCCATCCTCACTTGACGGCCATTATTGTTTTGTCTTTTTAACTTACCTCTTCTTATACTTAGTATATTTAAACATTATTGATGTTTATATATATTTTTGTGTATAGAAAATAGTAAGTTTTCTTTGCTTTCGGTGTTGTGCGGTGTGTGCTGTGTACGTCTACGAGAGTGATCGCCGGCTTAGCCAGGCCACCACGATCTTTTCTTGATCACGGCCGTTCACTCCTAGGCCACCATGGTTGCCTTCGTGGAGCCCGGCCCTTCTCTTGAGGTCGTTCACCTCTTACTCCGAACTATGCCTGCGATAGCTTCTCAGGACCGAGTCGCTATTTCGTTTTATTTGTCTCAATTATTTTTATGAATACAGTGAGCCCTCGCTACTTCGCAGTTCGACCATCGCGGATTCACCACTTCGCGGATTTTTTTCATAATCCATATATGTAAACTTATCGTGGATTTTCCGGAAATTTCGAAAATACCGCGATATATGAAGACCCCAAATACGATATTTCGTTACCTGTAATTCCATTAATACTGTAATTAGTAATATCTGCTCTTATTGATGGTTCATTGCATTACATATGACATATAATTCAGTACAGAAAGAAATAAAACACGAAAAGAGAATGTGATCATTCTGTACTACAAATGTAATGGATGTGCATCTTTTCCATGAATCTTTTGTATGTATACGTACGTAGTAATGCATCCAATAATATTCTTTGTTGCAAAAATCACATCTTGAATAAGCGTACGAGAGAGAGAGAGAGAGAGATTGACACATAGAATGAGAAATGAAACAAAAACAGTGATGAGAGAGAGAGAGAGAGAGAGAGAGAGAGAGAGAGAGAGAGAGAGAGAGATCCAATAAAACACACAATAGGACAAGAAACAAAAACAGTGATGAGAGAGAGAGAGAGAGAGAGAGAGAGAGAGAGAGAGAGAGAGAGAGAGAGAGATATCCAATAAAACACACAATAGGACAAGAAACAAAAACAGTGATGAGAGAGAGAGAGAGAGAGAGAGAGAGAGAGAGAGAGAGAGAGAGAGAGAGAGAGAGAGAGAGAGACAGACAGACATATCTTACAACAAAACAAGCGTAAAATAGCGTACGTAAAGCTGTACTGTATACGTAGGGTACCTTGTACTTTGAATTGGTAACTACTACGTAGCATATAAGACGGATTGTGATTGGTTCAAGCACTGATAGATGACGAATCAGAACCCAAGTTTTGTAATCTAGCCTGTGATTGGTGTTTTGACCGCTTCTCCAACCCGCAGCATCTTTTCGCGGCCACTTTGTCTGCCGCTCTCTCGCCGTGTAGATGTTGCTACGTTATTGTGAACTTTAATCTGTGATGTGCGTGACTGTTTTAAGTTGAACTTTTTGTTGAACTTTCTGTTAAACCCTACTGTACAATGGCTCCCAAGCGTTCTGCTTCTACTAAGGCTGGTAGTGAGCCTAAACGCCACCGAAAGATGATTGCGATTGCTGAGAAGGTGACGCTTCTCAATTTGTTAAAAGAAGGCAGAAGTTACGCAGCTGCAGCCCGCCATTTTGGAGTGAACGAATCCACCGTTCGCTACAACAAGAAGGACGAGGCGAACATTAGAAAGACTGCTGCCATCACCTTTAGCAGATCAGCGAAGCGAGTCGTTACCACGCGTAATAAAACGATCGTACACATGGAAGGTGCTTTAGCAGTGTGGATTGCCGACTGCCGGAAGAAGAACATAGCCTTGGATACGAACACCATCCGAACCAAGGCTTTGAGCTTGTATGAGAATTTTGCGGCAAAGGAACCTCAAGACGACGATGGCGACCATGCTGAAGAAGAAGATGATGTAGATGAACCTCAACCAGGGACATCCACTGATTCCCAGCCTCAGAAACAACGTTTTTCCGCCAGCAAAGGATGGTTCGCGAAGTTTCAGAAACGCTTCGGCCTGAAAAGCGTTTCCCTGCATGGCGAGGCTGATTCCGTTGACACTGCCGCTGCTGAAACTTACGCGGACGAGACTTTCAAGAACATTATCGCTGAAGGGATACAAGCCGGAACAAGTGTTTAATATGGATGAGACCGGCTTGTTTTGGAAGAGAATGCCGTCGCGAACTTTCCTGTTCAAAGAAGAAGCCAAAGCCTCTGGCTTTAAAGCGTTCAAAGATCGCGTAACCCTCGTGATGTGTGGCAATGCTGCTGGATTTTTGCTAAAGCCAGGGCTTATTTACAAGTTGAAAAATCCTCGCGCTTTGAAAAATAAAAATAAGAATCTCTTTCCCGTGTACTGGATGCATAATCAAAAAGCATGGATTACGAAGATGCTGACCTCCAACTGGTTCCACCAGTGTTTTATCCCGCAAGTGAGCAAATATCTCTTAGAGAAGGGCTTGCCATTCAAGATCCTTCTCCTTATGGATAACGCTGGTGGACACGCAACTGACCTGTCGCATGAGGGCATTCAGGTTGAGTTCCTGCCACCCAACACCACGTCATTAATTCAACCGATGGACCAGGGGGTTATCAGGGCGTTCAAGGCCCTCTACACGAAGAATACCTTGGCGGACCTCGTTGCGTGTGTGGATGCTGCCCAAGAAGATGAAGATGAAAATTTCAATTTGAAGGCGTACTGGCGGAAGTACACAATAGCCACGTGCCTGCAGAACATTCAGAAGGCACTGCAAGAAATGAAACCTGCAACCATTAATGCGAGCTGGAAGAAGTTGTGGCCCCAGATTGTTTACGATGACGAGGGATTTACACCGTCTGAAATTCAACACTGCAATACGCAAATCTGTGCAGTTGGCTGCGATAATTGGAGGTGACAGGTTTGGCGACAGGACGACTGAAGACGTCGACGAGTTGTTGGACTGCCATTCCCAGCCGCTAACTGACGCAGACCTAGAAGACCTGACGAAATCGGCCAGTGAAGAAGACAGTGAAACGCAGGAAGAGACCCAAGAAAATGTCGAAGAAACGGGCTTAACATTAGAACGGCTTGCCAAGCTCTGCAACCATGTGAAGGAGGTGAAAGAAATGTCGCAAGAGTGGGACGAGGATATGGTTCGGTCTATGCAATTCTGCAACAAGATCGGTGACATCATGACTCCCTACAGGATGCTTTTCGAGCGAAAAAAGAAGCAGCGGCAGCAACTTCCGATCACAATGTTCTTCCAGCCTCGCAAAAAAGAGCCAGTTCCTCCTGCTAGTACGCCTTCGGAAGAAATTGAAGAAGTGTCCCAGGAAGAAGTTGAAGAGGTGTCCCAGGAAAAGACACCTCCGTCTGAAGAGACGTAAAATACTATCATTGGCTGCACAGTAAAAGACATCATCAGCTTCATCATCATCATTTCTACTGTGCAGCAAATTCATCGCCATCATCATTCAAGTTTTTCTTCAACTTCTTTCGTGGTGAGTACAGTAACAATCTTTATTTTTTACTTTAATATTCTAACATTTTAATATTTGTGCCTGTTTTAGTTGAGTATGCATTAAGTTAAAGGGAAGGGTTTAAAAGTCTGAATATACATGTTATAACCTATCATATTTTTTTGTTTAAAATTTACATTTACTGTACGTACGTAAAACAATCTCTCTCTCTCTCTCTCTCTCTCTCTCTCTCTCTCTCTCTCTCTCTCTCTCTCTCTCTCTCTCTCTCTCTCTCTCTCTCTCTCTCTCTCTCTCGTAAATTGTTTTCCTGCTTTGCTACATATGTACTGTATGATTTTATATAGGTACGGTAAATAATATTTGTTATAACACATTTTCTAAAAGCTTTTACTGTAATATCATTATTTATCACTTTCATCATGCGTGTTTGTTTACTGAGTGTACTTTATGACGCCGTCGTTTCAGGCGGCGTCATAAAGAAAAACATTTCATTTGGAAGTCCTAAGAAAAATTAAGTAAAACATTGGTAAATAACAAAATCAACATACTGTACTGAATAATCAATATAATCGATGCAAAAACTAACCTATACACAGATGTGTAAATGCGTTTGTTTCTTCATTATGATCAGAAATAAACGTAAACAAAACATTGGTTGTCATTTTTTATCGTGCTTTTTGGCGTGTTTAGGAAACGCATGATATAAAATCGCCTTTAATATTTGTGCCTGTTTTAGTTTAGGGTACTGTAGTACATGCATTAAGTGTTCTGTACATAAAAGGGTAGTTTGTTAACAGTACTACGTACAAGGGAAGGTTTCAAAAGTCCGAATATACATTTTTAAATATTAAACTTAGCCGGTGAATATATAATAGCTGACGTCTCGGACGGCTCGACAGAAACCCAAAAACTCGCGAGCGATCGCCGTGAAGGTTGCGGGTGTGACCACCAGCGCCGACTATCGGCCAGATACCGCATATACTTGTAAACAGCTCCAGTTCTTCTCTGTCGGTCTCATCGACAAGTTGATTCCGCTCGCTGTTGACCTTGAGTTTTCGTCATTTTTGGTGAAGTACTTTATTTTGGTTGTTTTGAGCTTTCGCTGTGACGGGTGTTTTTCTCTTCAATTAAAACTCTTGAACCCTTTTTTGGCTAGTGTTTATTGTTGATGACTTTGGATTTGTTTTGGATTTTCTTTGACTGTTCAATATGGCTGACCCTTCTCCTATCCTGGACCTAAATTTCGCAAATGTAATGCTAGGGATTGTAACAAACGTCTTCCCAAGGCCTCTCTCGACCCACATACCGTTTGTTCTAATTGCCGGGGTAAATCCTGCCAATTAGGAGATCGGTGTGATGAGTGCGTGGTCTTGTCGGAATTCGACTGGCTTGAATTTGATAAATATTCTCGTAAGCTGGAGAGAGATAGGGTGAGGAGAAGCTCCTCTAGGTCGTTGGAATTTTCCTCCTCCCATGCCCCTGAACCTAATCCTTCCCCTGTAGTAGTTGTTCCTGAACCCTCTACTAGCACTCATGAACCGTCCATGTGGGATATGTTTCTTGTGATACAAGCTTTAGGCGAGAAAGTTGAGTCCTTAGCATCGGACCGTAACCAACTCATGTCAGATGTGAATTTATTGAAGTGTCAGAGTGGCAAATCAGAAAATCGTAGTGATAAAGTGATAAGTACGCAAAGTGTATTTAGTGTTGCGTCCGAGGGTTCGTCTGTTCGTGCTTGTCGCTCCCCTAGTCCGAGACCTCTTTCAGGCTCCCCTGCACCAGGGAGAAGTAATGTCGTAAGACTTAAGGGGACGAGAGGCTTTAACCAACGTACAGACGTTCCCTCTTTGGTATCGGGCGTTTCTCGTCAAGATCGCCCTTACCATAAGACGAGCGAGGCTGTTTTCTCCTCGTCATCCGAAGGCTTTTCGCAAAAGAAACCTTGGCGCAAGGTTTCTAGACCCTTGAAGCGAAAGTCAGTCCCTTCAGGACAGGTCCAGCGTCCTGGCTGTAGCCATTGGGACAGCTCTGACCCTTTGCAGTCGTCGGAAGACTGTTCGCCTATTAAACGTAAGCGTAACACGGGGTCCGACGGTCTCGGTAAAGGCAATGTTTTGCCAACACAGACGTTACCATCGTCTCGGCCCGTTCCGACTCCCGTTGATCCTAAATGGGTTGTCCTGCAGGACATGCAGACTAAGCTTGCCTCCCTTATAGGAGAGTATAAAGCTGAGCAGGTTCACGATGATCCTTCGCTCCGTTACGCTGATCGAGACTCTGGCCGTCAGCCGCCCAAACGATCTTTTACTCGTCCTTTTGACGTTAGCCATTTGAAACGTGATGTCGGTAGTTTGTCACGTCAGTCACGTGACATGGATCCTCCCTCGCTGCAGTCCCGTGTTGACTTTCAGCCGCTGCCGCAGTCTCGTGTTGACGTTCAGCCGCTGCCGCAGTCTATTGTTGACGTTCAGGACGTTCGCCAACCAGCTCAGTTGCCTCGACTTTACGTTGAGCGTCAATCACCGCAGTCTAAGGTTGTTTTGACTGCTCAGTCTAGGCAGTCAATGCAGTCCCGACGTGACGTCGAGCGTCCATCAACTCCTGTTGTTGTTGTTGGTCAGTCACAAGGTTTTCAGTCCTTTCAGCAGCGACGTGACGTCGCTTCCTCTACTGCTACTGCTGCTCCTGTGCTTGTTGACATTGCCTGTCAAGCATTGCCACCGCGGCAGGTCTCTCCTTTTCATGAGACTCGACAATTGTCGGACGAGGTTCCTTCAGATGAGGAAGTTGCTGATCCTCCGCCTACTGATATTCCTTTGGGCATTTTGTCAGACGGAGAAGAGCCTAAAGCTGCTCAGCCCTCTATGGACTTTAAGAAAATCATGCTGATTTTTAAGGATCTTTTTCCAGACCATTTTGTAACTTCTGCTCCTCGTTCGCCTCCGTCAGAGTTTGCGCTAGGCCTAGCTGCTTCGAACCCTTCGTTTACTAAGCTAGTGCTCTCTCGCTCTTCTAAGAGGGCTTTACGTTTGCTAGGCGACTGGTTGATCACCAGGAGGAGTTTGGGGAAGACGGCCTTTGCTTTCCCTCCTTTTAAACTAGCTTCTAGAGCGAGCGTCTGGTATGACACGGGAGAAGTTCTCGGCTTGGGAGTTCCTGCCTCTGCCCAGGGAGACTTCTCAAGCCTCGTAGACTCTCCCCGTCGCCTGGCCATGAGACGCTCTAAAGTTTATTGGTCCTCCTCGGACCTTGACCATCTCCTTAAAGGGGTTTACAGGGCCTTCGAAGTTTTTAACTTCTTAGATTGGTCGCTAGGAGCCTTAAGCAGGAAGATCTCGTCGGCCGACCAAGATGTTTCCGTGCTTATTATGTCCTGCATGGACAAAGCCATCCGTGATGGCTCCAATGAGCTCGCCGCTACCTTTACGGCTGGAGTCCTGAAGAAGAGGGAGACTCTTTGCTCGTTCCTTTCGGCAGGAGTAACTCCCTGTCTAAGGTCGGAGCTTCTCTTTGCCCCGCTGTCATCTGCCTTGTTTCCTCAGCAGTTGATCAAGGATATTGCGGCTTCTCTGGTGCAGAAGGATACCCACGACCTGATGGCTACTTCTGCTCGTAAGGGTGCTCCTTCATCGTCTTATGTCGTAAGACCCAAGATCGATACCCCAGCGACGAGGTTTATCCCGCCCTTTCGTGGCAGAGCCCCCAGTAGGGGAGGCGCTCGTGCCGACAGTAAAAGAGGCAAGAGGAGAGGATCCAAGTCCTCCCATGGCAGAGTCGGACTGCCTACGTCCTCAGACAGCGGTAGGGGCTAGACTGAACAACTTCTGGCAGGCCTGGGAGAAGAGGGGTGCAGACCGAGAGTCTGTGTTGTTGCTCAAGGAGGGGTACAAAATACCTTTTGTACGCAGACCTCCTCTAGTAACAGTTCCTTTAGACCTCTCTCCCAGGTATCGAGAGGAGTCAAGGAGACAAGCTCTACATCAGCAGGTTTCTCAGTTGCTAGAGAAGGGAGCGGTGGTGAAAGTCTCGGACCTTCAATCACCGGGATTTTACAACCGTCTCTTCCTAGTCCCAAAGCATACAGGAGGTTGGAGGCCAGTGCTGGATGTCAGTGCGCTCAACGTTTTTGTTGTAAAAACAAAATTTACGATGGAGACCACGAAGTCCGTCCTAGCAGCGGTCAGAGAGGGAGACTGGATGGTCTCTCTCGACCTGCAGGATGCGTACTTCCACATTCCTATACACCCAGATTCTCAACCATATCTGAGGTTTGTTTACAGGAATGTGGTGTACCAGTTCCGAGCACTGTGCTTCGGCCTCAGCCCTGCTCCTCTCGTGTTTACGAGGTTCATGAGGAATGTGGCAAAATTCCTTCATTTATCGGGAATTCGAGCCTCCCTGTACCTGGACGACTGGCTTCTCAGAGCATCGTCCCGTCATCGCTGTCTGCAGGACCTTCAATGGACGTTGGATCTGGCAAAGGAGTTGGGACTGTTGGTGAACTTAGAAAAGTCTCAACTGAATCCCTCCCAGACGATTCTCTATTTGGGGATGGAGATTCGCAGTCTAGTTTTTCGGGCTTTTCCGTCTGCCACCAGGATAGAGCAAGCCCTGCTCAAAGTCCGCCTCATGCTGAAAAAAGACCGTTGCTCAGTGAGAAGTTGGATGAGCCTCTTAGGGACTCTGTCATCCCTGGAGCAATTTATCTCACTAGGGAGACTTCACCTTCGCCCTCTCCAGTTCCATCTAGACTCCCATTGGAACAAGGGCAAGACTTTGGAAGCTGTGTCAATCCCGATCTCCGAGCCAGTAAAAACGTGCCTGAACTGGTGGGACAGCAACATAAGTCTGCGAGAGGGTCTGTCCCTGGCGGTCAAGAACCCAAACCACGTGTTGTTCTCAGACGCGTCGGATTTGGGTTGGGGAGCGACTCTGGACGGTCTGGAATGTTCGGGTCTTTGGACGTCGGATCAGAGGAGCCTGCACATCAACTGCAAGGAGCTGTTGACTGTTCACTTGGCCTTGACGAGTTTCGAGAGTCTTCTACGAAACAAAGTGGTAGAAGTGAATTCGGACAACACCACAGCCTTGGCGTACATCTCCAAGCAAGGAGGCACTCACTCCCACACACTGTTCGTCATCGCAAGGGACCTCCTCATCTGGTCAAAGGATCGAGGCATCTCACTGTTGACAAGATTCATCCAGGGGGACTTGAACGTCTTGGCGGACTGTCTCAGTCGGAGAGGTCAGGTGATCCCCACAGAATGGACCCTCCACAAGGACGTGTGCAAGAGTCTTTGGGCGACTTGGGGCCAACCCACCATAGACCTCTTTGCCACCTCGTTGACCAAAAGGCTCCCGACCTATTGCTCTCCAGTCCCAGATCCAGAGGCGGCCCACATAGATGCTTTTCTGCTGGACTGGTCTCACCTGGATGCGTACGCATTCCCGCCGTTCAAGATCATCAACAAGGTACTGCAGAAGTTCGCCTCTCACGAAGGGACAAGGTTGACGTTGGTTGCTCCCCTCTGGCCCGCGAGAGAGTGGTTCACAGAGGTACTTCAATGGCTGGTAGACGTTCCAAGGAGTCTGCCTTTAAGGATGGATCTCTTACGACAGCCCCTCGTAAGGAGTCTTCATCAAAGCCTCCCCGCGCTTCGTCTGGCTGCCTTCAGACTATCGAAAGACTCTCAAGAGCTCGAGGATTTTCGAAGGAGGCAGCCAGAGCGATTGCGAGGGCTAGGAGAGCATCTACCATCAAGGTCTACCAGTCGAAGTGGGAGGTCTTTAGAGACTGGTGCAAGTCATCATTCATTTCCTCTTCCAGTACCTCTGTAGCCCAAATTGCAGACTTTCTCCTGCATCTGAGAAATGTTCGCTCCCTCTCTGCTCCTACTATTAAGGGCTACAGGAGCATGTTGGCTTCTGTGTTCAGACATAGAGGCTTAGATCTGTCCAATAATAAAGATCTCCAAGATCTCCTTAAGTCCTTCGAGACCTCTAAGGAGCGTCGTATGGCAACTCCTGGGTGGAACTTAGACGTGGTCCTAAGGTTCCTAATGTCTGACAGGTTTGAGCCATTACATTCAGCCTCCCTGAAGGATTTCACCCTCAAGACACTTTTTTTGGTGTGCTTGGCTTCGGCTAAAAGGGTCAGTGAGATCCATGCCTTTAGTAAAAACATCGGCTTCTCTACAGATAAAGCCACATGTTCACTTCAGCTTGGTTTCTTGGCCAAAAATGAACTGCCTTCTCGTCCTTGGCCTAAATCTTTTGATATACCTTACCTATCAGAGATCGTAGGCAACGAGGTTGAAAGAGTACTGTGTCCAGTTAGAGCTCTTAAGTTCTATTTAGCTCGTACCAGATCTTTACGAGGTGGATCTGAGGCCTTATGGTGCTCCGTTAAGAAGCCCTCATTGCCTATGTCTAAAAATGCTTTATCGTATTTTATTAGATTTTTAATCCGAGAGGCTCATTCTCACTTAAGTGAAAAAGATCGTTGTTTACTTAAGGTCAAGACGCACGAAGTAAGAGCGATAGCAACTTCCGTGGCTTTTAAGCAAAACAGATCTCTGCGAAGTATTATGGACGCGACCTTTTGGAGGAGCAAGTCGATGTTCGCTTCATTTTACTTAGAAGACGTCCAGACTCTTTATGAGGACTGCTACACACTGGGTCCATTCGTTGCAGCGAGTGCAGTAGTGGGTGAGGGTTCTACCACTACATTCCCTTAATCCCAATATCCTTTTAATCTTCTCTTGAAATGTTTTTAATCTTGTCTTGGGTTGTACGGAAGGCTGAGAAGTCTTTCGCATCCTTTTTGATTTGGCGGGTGGTCAAATGTCGTTTCTTGAGAGCGCCCAGATTAAGGGTTTTGATGAGGTCCTGTTGTATGGGTGGTCGCCCTGGATATAACAGCTCCTGGGAGTCTTTCAGCATCCTGAGAGGATGGCTGGGCTTCGTGAGGAAAGCGGACTAATAAGGCAGAGTAATCGTCAGAGTCAGCTTCCTTACCAGGTACCTATATTTAATTGGGTTTTGTTATGATATAATTGTCAAAAACTCTAAGCATATACGCCTTTATTGTATTAATACTGGTCTCTACCCACCACCATGGGTGTGAATCAGCTATTATATATTCACCGGCTAAGTTTAATATTTAAAAATGATATTTTGATTATAAAATAAATTTTTGAATATACTTACCCGGTGAATATATAAATTAAAGGCCCTCCCTTCCTCCCCGTTAGAGACCCAGCGGAATGAGAAGAACTGGAGCTGTTTACAAGTATATGCGGTATCTGGCCGATAGTCGGCGCTGGTGGTCACACCCGCAACCTTCACGGCGATCGCTCGCGAGTTTTTGGGTTTCTGTCGAGCCGTCCGAGACGTCAGCTATTATATATTCACCGGGTAAGTATATTCAAAAATTTATTTTATAATCAAAATATCATGTTAAATAAATACGTAAATATGGTGTCACTACTTCGCGGATTTTCACCTATCGCGGTCGGGTCTGGAACCTATCTACCGCGATAAACGAGGGCTCACTGTATAATTGTGTTTTAACTTTTCAGCTCAGGGCTCACGTCCCTTCGGGGGTCGGTGATCCTTGGAACATTCAAAGTCAGTTGCATAATTATAATGTTATAATTCTGTTTTTGTTAACTTTCGTCCCCTCCTTCGGGGGTCGGTGATCCATGGAACATTCAAAGTCAGTTGCATAATTATAATTTGTTCCGTAACCGAAATACAAACCACACTATTTACATTGGGTTTACCTTTTAGCACAGCTGAAATGACGAGCCAATAGTTTTAACGAGGGTTAATTACCCCCGCGCTAGTTAGCGGGGGGTAGGGGAAGGGTAGCTTGCTACCCCTCCCCCCCACACACACCGGTGACTTGCCTCACTTCACTTTTGGCTCGGCGGTGAACAGACGTGTCTGTTCATCGTCCTCGTTGACAGCCTTTAATCTTTTTTCTGCTTTTTCTTTACTACAGCTTGTGTGTTTGTTTGAAGTTGACTACCGTTTATTACTATCTTTACTATGCGTACGTGCCCTGGTGTTGCCGGCCGCCCTTGTGGGACCTTTATGTCGGCCTTAGATACGGACCCTCACACCCTTTGCCCTCAGTGTCGGGGCCAACGGTGTGACCAGGAAAACGTGTAGTGAGTGTAGGGAGTGGTCTGCCTCCCAGTGGGAGAGGTTTGACCGCCGGCGTAAGAAGAAGTCCAAGAGAGACCGTTCTCCTTCGGGGGTTGCCTTGAAGGAGGAAGGTTCTCGGGACTCTTCTTTTGCCGCCCAAACCTCCTCCGAAGCTCCCCCTCATCCGGCTCCTAAGGAGAGTCGGCCGAGTGGTAGCGCAGGCCCTAGTTCTGTTTCCCGACCTTGGGTGGGGGGAGAGGGCGTCGCCTCCCATAGCGGGGCGGTTCCCCCTCCTCCTCCGGGGGAGGTTATTGATAACTCATTGTCTAATGATGATCTCTTACAGATTTGGGCTTCCCTGGGGCTTAAGGGCTTGCCCTCCAGGGTCGCCTTGATTGACCTTGTCTCGTTGGGTGCCGCCGTTAAGCAGTCGCTGGCGGTAGCAGAGGTAGACCCTCTGTCTATCGTCGACGTCGTGGTGGCAGAGGCCTCCGACGGGGCGGAGGTGCAGTTGAGGATGATGGTGCTGACGACTCTCCTCCCCCTTCCGTACATCCTTCGAAGGGGGAAGTGAGTCCTACGGGCTCTTCTGCTGTTCAGCTTCCCTCTAAGGGAAGTGCCTTGACTGAGACTCCCCTTCGGAGGACTGATGGTCCTGATGATCTTCCCCGTGGCCGCCTCCGCCGTAAGGCTCACCGTCCGCTGCGTCGCAAGGGCCTCCCTTCCGCTTATAAGGGGGTTAAGAGGTGCCTTTTTGGATCTTCTTCCTCCGAAGGGGACTCTCCTCGTCGTACTCAGCCTACAGCTCCTGCTCCTTTGGACCTCTCTGCAGACCGTTCTCCATCTCCTGCTAGATCTTCACCTTCTGGGGAACTCGTCACCCGACGGGCAACGGTCCCTTCGGGGCAAAGGGATTCTTCCCTTTCACGTGCAGTGCTAGCGCACAGGCGCTCTCCTGCTCGTCAGCGCTCTCCTGCTCGTCAGCGCTCTCCTGCTCGTCAGCGCTCTCCTGATCGTCAGCGGGCTCCTGCTCGTCGGCGCTCTCCTGCTCGTCAATGCTCTCCTGCTCGTCAGCGCTCACTTGTTCGCCGGCGCTCTCCTGATGTTCGCCCTCCTCGTCAGCGCTCTCCTGAGGACATCCTACATCCTGTGGTTCCTGAAGAGCGCTTAGCGCGCCAACATTCTTCTGCTCGCCCTTCTGCAGTGTTAGCGCACAGGCGCTCTCCTGCTCGTCAGCTCTCTTCTGAGCATCAGCGCTCTTTTGAGGATCATCGCCCTCCTGCTCGCCAGCGCTCTCCTGTGGTCTCTGATCATCCTGCAGTTCCTGTTGGACACCCTGCACGCCATCAGTCTCCTGAGCTCTCTCATCCTGTGTCTACGCAACAGCGTCCGCGCTCTCCAGCGCGTGTTTCAAAAGCACATGTTCGCCCACGCGCCTACGATCTTCCTGTTCCTGTTCGTGAATGCGCCGCGCCACCTGTTCCTTCACAGGATCTCACGCGTCGCCCTCCTGCTCGCCAGCGATCACCTGCTCGCCAGCGTTCGCAGACGATTCTAGTATCGCCTGTTCATCAGCGTTCTCCTACGCGTCAACGATCACCTGTTTATCGGCGATCTCCGGACCGCCCGCGTGATTTACAATCTGCGCGCACGCGTTCTCCAACGCTTCGTCGACCAGAGGTTCTTAAAGGACATGGTTCGCCATCTACTAGCTCGCCATCGCGCGATCATTAACCTGCGCGTCTTGCGCGCTATCGCTCGCCAACGCGTCACCATGCGACAACGCGCCATCGCCCACCTGCGCGTCAGCGCTCGCCAGCTCACCACCGATCGCCTGCTGATTTACACCGCCAGCGATCTTCCTTGCCATCGCGCCAACGCATTCATTCGCCGTCTCGGACACGCGCTCGTTCACCTGTACACCCTCGCGCCCGCGCGACCGCTCGCCTGCGCGCCTGCGTGACCGCTCGCCTGCATGCCCGCGTGACCGCTCGCCTGCGCGCCCGCGTGACCGCTCGCCTGCGCGCCCGTGCGATCGCTCGCCCGCGCGACCATCGTTCGCGGCGAATTTTGCAGCCAGTGGTAGCAGCAGGAACGCGTGTTCCTAGATAGCGCTCGGGATCGCCTCCATCCAAACGCAGGATTGTAGTTCAGGACAAGGAAGACACTGCGGAGAGGTTAGTGCATCATTCTTCCCCTTTTTTTTTTCAGGCAGGTGCTGTGGTGTCCACTCCAAAGGATCGCCCGATCCCTTTCCCTCCAGCAAGGATTTCGGACTCTTGTGTCCTTGGAGCAACAGACTTGGTTTGGTCCTCTGATGCGGGCGTTAGTGAGGGTTATGAAGCCAGCACTCGCCGATCAGGGCAACAAACCAACGGCAAGACTCTCTGGGGTGGCGGCCGCGGCCGCAAGCCCTAGGGGTGGCAGTCCCCCTGCGTGTCCACCTGTGGGGGAATGCCTTCAGCGTTGCGTCCGCAGGTGGCAGCAACACGTGGCCGATGCTTGGACGGTCTCAGTGATCGGCCAAGGCTATCGCGTCCCGTTCACAACATCTCTTCACAACATCTCAACCTCCCCTGACAGCGAATCCAGTGTCGTTGAGCTCCTATGCCACGGGATCGGCAAAGGGGCTGGCCCTTTGGGCTGAAGTCGAGACCATGCTCGAGTAGGGGGCTCTCCAGGAGGTCGTCGACGGCTCCCCAGGCTTCTTCAGTCGACTCTTTCTTGTAAAGAAGGCGTCTGGAGGCTGGAGACCTGTCATCGACCTCTCAGCTCTGAACGGGTTTGTCAAGCAAACCCGGTTCAGCATGGAGACAGCACATGGTCCGACTTACGGTGAGACCACAAGACTTCATGTGCACACTGGATCTAAAGGACGCGTACTTCCAGATCCCAATCCATCCGTCTTCCAGGAAGTACCTGAGATTCTGCCTAGACGACAAGATCTACCAGTTCAAGGTGCTGTGTTTCGGTCTCTCCACAGCCCCTCAGGTGTTCACCAGAGTGTTCACCCTGATTTCATCTTGGGCGCACAGGAACGGCATTCGTCTCCTCCGTTATCTGGACGATTGGCTGATCCTAGCAGACTCGGAGTCGACCCTTCTTCGGCACCGAGACAGGCTTCTGGATCTTTGCCAGGATCTGGGGATCGTGGTAAACCTCGAGAAGTCCTCTCTGCAGCCGTCCCAACGACTGGTTTATCTAGGCATGTTAATAGACATCAATCTCCACAAAGCCTTTCCATCAGACGACCGGATAGCAAGGCTGAGGAGGGTGGCGGAACCCTTCCTCAGGCGAGAAGAGCTCCCCGCCCAGTCGTGGTTGCGTCTCTTAGGTCACCTATCCTCCCTGGCTCGTCTGGTTCCAAACAGCCGCCTCAGGATGAGATCCCTTCAATGGCGGCTCAAGTCCCGGTGGAATCAAGGATCCGATTCTCCGGACATTCTGATCCCAATGGGGTCTCTGGAACAGACGGACTTGCGATGGTGGCTGGCCGACGAGAACCTGTGGAAGGGAGTGAGTCTTCTCGTCCTCCCCCCGGAATTGACTCTGTTTTTGGACGCGTCAAAAGAAGGGTGGGGGGCGCACGTTCTGAACCAGAGGGCCTCAGGCCTTTGGTCAGAATCAGAAAAGTGCCTACACATCAACCTGCTAGAATTGAAGGCCGTCTTTCTGGCTCTTCAGCAGTTCCAACGGTCCCTGGCGGGTCACTCCGTGGTGGTGATGAGCGACACCACCACGGTAGTGGCTTATATCAACAAGCAGGGAGGCACTTTTTCGCAGCAGCTATCCCATCTTGCAGTAGAGACTCTGAGGTGGACCGAAATCCACTCGATAACACTATCAGCTCGCTTCATTCCTGGCAAGAGGAATGTGCTCGCCGACAGTCTGAGCAGGGCCTCGCAGATAGTGAGTACCGAGTGGTCTTTGGATCCTCAGATAGCCAACAAGGTCCTGACTTTGTGGGGTTCCCCGACTGTGGACTTGTTCGCGACAGCATTGAACTTCAAGCTGCCCCTGTACTGCTCCCCAGTCCCGGACCCCAAGGCACTCTGGCTAGATGCTTTCCAGCAACGGTGGGACAACATCGACGTGTACGCCTTCCCACCGTTCTGTCTGATGAGAAGGGTGCTCAACAGGACCAGACTATCGGTCAACTGTTCGATGACTCTGGTAGCTCCGCTATGGCATCACGCGGAATGGTTCCCTGACCTGCAGCTCCTGACGGAGTTCCCGAGGGAGCTTCCTCCACGACACGAGCTTCTCAGACAACCCCACTCCGGCGTCCCTCACAGGGCCGTAGCCTCGCTTTGGCTTCACGCCTGGAGACTATCCAGCGTCTCCTCGCGGAGAGAGGCTTTTCGCAACAGGTTGCGGAGAGAATGTCTCGGCCCCTGCGAAGGTCCTCTGAGGGAGGCTACCAAGCAAAGTGGGGAGTCTTTTGTAGTTGGTGTCGTGGGAGGGGTATCTCTCCACTCGATGCCACTATTCCAGCAATTGCGGACTTCCTCGTTTATCTGCGGGAAGAAATGCGCCTTTTTGTCTCGGCAGTGAAAGGCTATCGCTCAGCCTTAAGCTTGGCCTTCAGACTGAAGGGCGTGGATATTTCTTCGTCGCTAGAACTCTCTTTACTCATACGTAGCTATGACCTTACCTGCCCCCAGTCGGAAGTGAGACCTCCTCCTTGGAACGTGGTTCGAGTCCTCAGGTCTCTTAAGAGACCTCCCTTCGAACCATTACGCCAGGCCTCCGATCGCCACCTGTCTTGGAAGACGGCTTTCCTACTCGCTTTGGCTTCGGCCAAGCGGGTTAGGGAACTTCATGGTCTCTCGTACGACATCGCCCATTCAAGGGGATGGGGGGAGGTAACGTTCAGGTTCGTCCCTGAGTTTGTTGCCAAGACTCAGAATCCTGGAGTGCCGGATCCTCGCTTCGACTCTTTCAGGATCGCGAGTCTCCGTTCTGTAACAAGCGACCAAGACCAGCTGCTACTATGTCCAGTGAGGTGTCTGAGGCACTACTTGAAGAGAACGGCTGCAGTTCGTCCTCAAGTGCGAGCTTTGTTTGTGAGCACAGGCAGGACTAAGAGGAGGGTCACCAGGAACACCATCTCAGCTTGGATTCGAAGGGTTATCCACCATGCCTTGAATCTGAACACTCCTCCGTCACGTCGCCCTCGGGCACACGATGTCAGGGGTATTGCTACATCCCTGGCCTTCAAGAGAAACTTCTCTGTGACGCAGGTACTTCAAGCTGGGGTCTGGAAGCGTCAGACGACCTTCACAGCCCACTACCTGCAAGATGTGACCCACAGGAGCCTCGATACGTTTTCTATCGGCCCTGTGGTGGCTGCACAACAGCTGGTCTAACCTCAGGCTCCTTTTTGGACAAGTAGCAGTAGGTTGAGGGCGTTGTTACCCGGTCTTAGTGTGCGTGAATGAAAGAGTATGTCTGACCCTTACTTCTTTCTTCATTCTCCCCTCTCTTGGGGAAACAGCATCCTGGTCCTCGCATAGCTGACCTCGACCTCTGCAGGTAACCCATGCTGCTTTGTGCTCCTAGTATTAAGCTTAATACTGTTGCGTCTCCCATACCCTGACGAGGTGGTATTGGGAACGTCCTATCCAGAATTCCTATCTGAAGGTCTCAAGGTCAACTTCATGGACGAGTCACACTCTCCTCCACACACTGCTTATGTAGGCCACTCGTTCCTAGCGATGCTAGGAACTTGTGAGTACAGGGGCTCCTTTTCTCTAGTGCTGCTCACTGAGGTATTGAGCCCCCGGGTAAGCCGAAGTCAGTAAGGCTGGGGACTTTCCACCCTTCCTAAGGGGTAAGTCACCCAATGTAAATAGCGTGGTTTGTATTTCGGTTACGGAACAAATGACAAATTCGAAGATAATTTGTATTTTTCTCAACCATACAAACCTTAGCTATTTACACATATGTGCCCGCCATCCCTGACCCCCAAGTCAAGTCCTACCTCTAAGTGAAGTGAAGCAAGTCACTGGTGTGTGTGTGTGTGTGTGGGGGGGGGGGGGGGGGCAGCAAGCTACCCTTCCCCTACCCCCCGCTAACTAGCGCGGGGGTAATTAACCCTCGTTAAATCTATTGGCTCGTCATTTTAGCTGCGCTAAAAGGTAAACCCAATGTAAATAGCTAAGGTTTGTGTGATTAGGAAAAATACAAATTATCTTCGAATTTGTCATGTTATAATTCTGTTTTTATTAAGTTTTTCGTCCCCCCCTCACCCGGGCATGCTGGGGGGGAGGGGGGCACATACCTTCTTTCGTTCTTATGTTTCTTTCCCTCCGGGTTTCTCTTCGGAGTTTCACCCGGGGGAATTCCTGTTAAATAATTACTTTTTATTTTCCAGTTTACGATGCTGTTTCTTCGTGCCTGTTGTGTGCCTTCGAAGTAGAGCTGTCCTGTTTATGCCTGGGGAGTCGGCTGTCGCCGCCGTCTCTCGAGGCCATCGTCAGGGGCGTTCCCTTCTCTTAGAAGTTCCCCCGTGACTACTGCCAACTCTTCAGTGCATCCTAGAACGATAAGGAGGGTCGCCTCCAGGGTAGTTAGTTAACTTCCCTTTTTTACTTTTCCCTGGTCCTTAGGCGGTTATGCTCTTGGGGCTTAGCGGCCGCCCTTGTGACTTGCTCAAGGGGCTGAGCGGTTGCAAGGCTGGACCATGGTACTAGCGACTATGCTCTCGGGGCTGAGCGGTCGCTTCTGTAGCTACGCTCAAGGGGCTGAGCAGCTGCAAGATCAGTCTGGCCCTCTCTCGTTCGCGAGGGAGGCCGCACTAAGGGCTCCTCTTTGGAGGATTGCTCCTTTTGTCTCTTCTACGAAGTGTCTCCTCCCGTTCGCGTGAGAGGACACTCACAGAGACTCCTCTTCGGAGGGTTGTTCCTGTTTACGTCAGCTGATCTCACGGCCTTTCGGGGCTCCATCACCAGTCTCTTCTACGAAGTGCTCACCTCTCTCGTTCGCGAGAGAGGCCACTCATAGAGACTCCTCTTCGGAGGATTGTTCCTGTTGACAACAGCTTGCTGTTCAGTCACTAGCACTTCGCTGTTCAGTGACAGGGAAACTTCGGTTTCTCTTTTTCCCTGACCCTTCGGGGTCTCGGAGCTTTAGTTACGCAGTTCCCTCGGGCTCTCGTAACTTTAGTCACTTCTACGCTTCGGTGATTAGTGACGGAGAAACTTCGGTTTCTCGTTGCGCTGACCCTTCGGGGTCTTGCAACTAATCCCCTCGGGGCCTCGCTACTCAGGCTACGTTAGACCTTTGGTCTCTCGTGCCCTCAGTGTACCTGCTGCCTGCTGTATCCGTTCCTGACTGCTGACGCGCTTTGGGCGCCCACGCCCCCGTTATCTAACGGGCTCCTCCCTTCGGGACAGGAGAGACTTTCTCACACCTTGAGTAAGTCCCTTAAGTGCCAGGTATCCCCTGCGCGCCAACGTTCCCTTGCGCGCTAGCGCTCGATTCCTGCTGTTCCTGAGACTGCCTTCAGAGACACCCCGTTCCAGTATTCAGTTAGGCTGCTACCAACGTTCCCTGCGGATTTACGCACATTGTTGGGGTTCCTGAGATAGCGCACAGGCGCTCACCAGCGGTTCAGCCTACGGTGTCTCTAAGTCTTCTACGAAGGACACCTCTCCCGTTCGTGGGAAAGGTACCTCACAGGGACCACTCCTCGGAGTATTTAGCAGTACCTCAGTTGATCGTCGGCACTGAAGCAGACCTCCTGGTCCTCTTCAGGGGATGCCCTCCCTTTTAGGGACACATCCCAGTTCCTGATCCACGAATTAGCCGATCCTTCAACCAAGCGCGCGTGCATGCTCTCCGACGATCTTCTGTTGCACAGAGGCCTACGATCTTCACTCGCGCGTAAGCGCTGAAGATCGCCCGCGAGCGGGATGGCTTCCTGCGCGCGATCTTCAAGGCCCTTCCCCGGTTTTGCCGCTCACGATCGTCGAGGATCGTTAGCCGATGATCTTCTGATACCCGCTAACACGTTAGCGCTGAAGATCGCCCGCTCGCGATCTTCGAGGCCGTTCCGCGCGCGATCTTCGAGGCCGTTCCGCGCGCGATCTTCGAGGCCGTTCCGCGCGCGATCTTCGAGGCCGTTCCGCGCGCGATCTTCGAGGCCGTTCCGCGCGCGATCGTCGAAGATCGTTAGCCGGCGATCTTCTGGTACGCGCTAGACGCGCAAGCACTGGCGATCTTCATAACACGCGTAAGCGCTAAGGATCGTCCCCCGTGCGCGATCTTCGAGCCGTCTGCGCGCGGTTTTCCGCACGCGATAGGCGACCGATCTGGCGCTAGGCGCGCAAGCGCTGACGATGTTCTTAGAGCGCGTAAGCGCCGAAGATCGGTCTGTGCGCGGGATGGTTTCCCCCGCGCGACCATTGAGGCTCACGCGATCATTGCGGATTATCCACTCGCGGTTTCTCGCTCGTCCTCGGGCGTTTTTTCCGCTCGTCCACAGGTGGGATGGCTGCCCACACGCGGTCATCACGGATCGTCCGCGCGCGGTTTCCCGCGGGCAATCGTCGTAGATCGTCCGCACGCGGGTATCGAGGTTTCCCGCGCGCGATCGCCCACTATCTTCTCTCGCTGAGTATCTTGTCTCACGCGCGAGCGCCGACAATCTTCGCACACGCGTGAGCGCCAAAGATCGTCCGTGCTCGCACGAATCGCCGACGATCGTCTTACATAGTTGGAGATCGTACACGCGCGGGCACCAATGGTTTCCCGCTCACTGTCTCTCTCGCGCTAGCGCCGAGGATCGTCAGCGTTATTTCTTCCGCGCGTGGGATGGTTTCCCAAACGCAAGCACCGGCGATCTTTATCGCCGAGATCGTTCGCGCGTGGGATGGTTTCCCTCTCTATCGCACACGATCTTTCGCGCGCAAGCGCCAGCGATCTTCATACGTGCGGAAGTGCGGGGATCGTTCACGCAGGCGCCGCTACGCCCACGCTCACGCGGGTACGCGTGCATGCGGTTGCGGTTATACTGCTACGCATGTTTTATTCATGCGCTACCCAGATCTGTGCTTTTCGAGTGATCACCTGCGTGATCGGCGCACCGTTCTCCGACACGATCGCGCCCTGATTACATCAGGGCTTATGGCGGTCAGGCCACCTTCGCGTTTCCCTCCCCCGCAGCGCAGAGCAGCGCCCTCTCCGGAGGGGGGGAGGTTTCCGGACAGGTCAAAGGTCTCTTCTCCCTTCATTGCAGATTCTCTACGGGCGAACCCTCATGTGTCAACTCCTCCAGGGGATCGAACGATCCTCTTCCCTCCAGAGGGACTCCCTGTCAGCGCGAGGGTCGGTCGGCGTCCCTGGTGGGACGCCGTCGTCAAAGTGCTCATGCAGGTGATGAGCCTGTGGCTTCTGACCGGGGTCACTAATCAGTAGCAACTTCCTCTCCCCCTGAAGAGGGTGAGAGGAATCCCTGGCATGGTATCTCCTCCAAGGACCATCCTGTCCCTTCGCGAGTCCTTACGCAGGCGATGAGCCCTCCTCAGGCTTCCTCTCCCTTTCCCTGCTGATGAGCATTACCCATCCCCAGGAGGGTCGGAAGACCCGGTCCTCTCTCCCCCATCACTCCATAGGGAGAATCCCCGCCTCTTCCCGAGAATCTTTTCGTCGGAGGGGGCAAAAGCCTTACATCCTTCATCGCTGGGGTCTTGTTTCCCTCCTAGGAGGGATCCTATGGCCCAGTCTTCCGCAAGGACCCGACAGGACCCAGATGGACCCTTGGGGCATGTCTATGAGTCTCCCCTGGAAGAGCCTCTGGTGATGAGAGACCTCGCTGCCAGTCCATCAGGAGGAGAAGCTCCAGGGGTCGGAACTTGCGTTCTGGCTGGTTCTAACCCTCAGGAGAAATCTCAAGGGGACCCCAGATTCAGAGATTCCTCTTCGGTAAGGGAAGGGTACGGTCCGGGACCGAATCTACTCACCCAAGGGCTCCCTTGGGCCAGTGCTGCTTGCCCTGGTCTCAGGGAATGAAGAGCGCCAGAGGCTAGGCCGAGGGCCAGCTTTCCGAGCTTGTCTCCTTCAACAGTCCCGGTCGGTATCGAGCCCCTCCTCCCTTCCTGGATAGGGATCGGTGAGGGGACGGGCCCTCCAGGCGGAAGTCCAGTCCATGTTTGAGATACGCTTCCTCCAAGAGGTGGCCAATGGGTTACGAGGCCTCCTTAATCGTCTCCTTCCCTTCTCGACTCTGTACAGAGTTGTCAAACAGTCTCCGTTCAGCATGGCGACAGCAGACGCAGTCAGTCTTGCGGTGAGACCACAAGACTTCATATATACCTTGGTCCGGTAGGACGCGTACTTCCGATCCCGGTTCACCCGTCCTTAAAAAAGTATTTTGGAGTTTGCCTGGAAGGCGGATATACCAGTTCAAGGTGCTGTGCTTCTGTCTCTCCACAGCACCTCAACAGTTCACCGATGCTTCCACTCTGACCTCTTCACGGGCTCTCAGGATCGGCATCCGTCCCCTCCGTTTCCTGGGTGACTGGCTGATCCTAGCAGACTCGAAGGCATCCCTTCTTCGTCATCGGGACAAGTTCTTCGGACTTTAGCAAGTTCTAAGGATCACGGTGGTCCTCGAGGAGTCCTCCCCGCAGCCCTCTCAGAGTCTGGTATACCTAGGCCTGGTCTTAGACACCAATCTCCCCAAGCCTTCCCTTCAGGCAACAGGATAGCACGGCGGAGGAAGGTCGCAAGACCTTTCCCCACACGAGAAGAACCTCCAACCCAATGTGGTTACGTCCCTCCTCCCTGGCTCGTCTGGTTTCCAACAGTCGCCTCAGGATGAGTTCTCTCCAGTGGCGACTCGGGGCGCGGGGGAGTCAGGGTCACGACTCCCCGGACGCCGGGACCCCTAGGGGACCTCCGGAACAGACGGACCCCCTGGGGTTGGGAAGCAGACGAGGATCTACAATAGGGAGTGGACCTTCTTGTCCTTCCCCTAAACTTGATGCTATTTTCGGACGCATCAGAGAAAAAGGGGGGGGGGGGGGCACGTCCTCAACCACAGGACCTCAGGCCGGTGGTCAGAACCAGGAAGTACTGTACCTTCTCTAGACCAACTAGACATGGAAACCGTGTTTCTGGCACTTCAGTAGCTCCACCTAGCCTGGCGGACTACTCTGTGGTTGTTAGGATCAACAACACCACAGTGATGGCTTACTTGCCCAGACAAGGAGGTACTTTTCAGTACAGCCATCCCATCCTGCGGTAGAGATACTGGGATGGTTTGAGTTCCCCTCGATCTCCTTAGCATCTCGCTTGATTCCAGGCAAGGAATGGGCTCGCTGACAGTCTGAGCAGTGCGACACGGACACCACATTCCGAGTGGTCTTTGGATCCTCAAGTAGCCTACAATTCCTGTCTCGGTAGGGCTCCCTCTGTGGACCGGCTCGCTACAGCACTGAGCTGCAAGCTCCCGCTGTACTGCTCCCCGGTCATGGACCCCAAGGCCCCCTGGTAGGATGCCTTCCAGCAACGGTGGGACAACATCGATGTGTTTGCCTTCCCCCGTTCTGGTGGATGAGGAGAGTAATCTACAAGACCAGAGTATCGGTCAGTCTCTCATTGACCTCCTTAGCTCCGCTAGGGAGGTTACTCACACAGCCACATGCCATCATCCTCCGCAAAGCCGTAGCTTGCTCCAACTTCCCGCCGGGAGACTATCCAGCATCTCCTCAAAGAGAGAGGTTTTTCGCAACAAGTTGCGAAAAGGAGGACTGGACACCTGCGCAAATCTTCCGCAGTAGTCTTCCAGGCGAAGGGGCGAGTTACTGTGGTCGATGTCGTGGAGAGGGTACCCCTCCACACGATGCCGCTTCTAGCAATAGCGGAGCTCCTCGTGGGATTGCCGGATGGAATGTGCCTTTCAGTATCGGCTGTGAAAGGTTATCCCTCAGCCTTAGGTCTTGCCCCCAGGCTCTAGGGATAGACATTTCTCCCTCGCTGGAGCTCTTCCTTCTCGTGCGAAGCCTTGTCCTCTCCTGCCCTCAGTCGAAGGTGAGACCTCCTCCTTGGGACGTGGTTCGAGTCCTCAAGTCTCTAAAGAGACCCTCTGACGAACCACTACGTAAGGCCCCAGATCACCACCTTACTGGGTAGACAGTGTTCCTGCTAGCCTTATCTTCAGCCAAGCGAGTCACATGGTCTCTCATACGACTTCGCCCATTCAGGGGGATATGGGGAGGCAACATTCAGGTTCGTCCCTGATGTTTATTGCCAAGACTCAGAACCCGAGAGTGCCCTACCCGCTGTTCGACTCTTTCCAGGTTTCGAGTCTCCGTCCTGTAGCAGATGACCCAGACCATCTCCTACCTTGCCGGTAGGGAGTCTGAGGTGGCGTCTTTAGAGAACGGCTGCAGTTCGTCCCCAGGCTCAAGCCTCGTTCGTGGACCCTGGGAAATGAAGAGAAGAGTCTCCAGGGAATACCATCTCGGCCCGGATTCTTAGGTTGTTACACCCGGCCTTGAATCCTGACCCTTCTGCGGCGCATCGCCCTAGAGCCCATGATGTCAGGGGCGTAGCTACGTCCCTGCCCTTCATGGAGCATCATTCAGGGACGCAGGTCCTACAAGCGGGGATGTTGAAGCATCAGACCATCTTCTCAGCCCCTTACCTGCAAGACATGACCCACAGGAGGCTCGATACGTTCCTATCGTCCCTGTGGTGGCTTCACAACAGCTGGTCTAAACCTCAGGCTCCTTGATGGACAAGTAGCAGAAGGTTGAGGGCATTGTTACCTGGTGTTAGTCTGCATGAATGAAAAGATCTGTCTGGCCCTTATTCTTTTCTTCATCCTCTCCTCCCATGCAGAAAGCAGCATCCTGGGTTCTCTGCACAGCTGACCTCAAACCACTGCAGGTAGACCATGCTTCCTTGTGTTCCTAGTATTAGGTGTACAGTAATACTGTCATGTCCCCATACCCTAACGAGGTGGTATCGGGAGAGTCCTAGCCTGGGTTTCCTTCTGAGAAACTCCGGGGCAACTGCCTAGGACAAGTCACTTTTCACCTTCGCACACACCTTACGTAGGCCGCGGCAGTTTCACAACCGCCAGCGAGGAGCAGGGATTCCCTATTGTCCAAGTACTTGATCGCTCGAATATGGAATTCCCGGGCAAGCCAAAGCCAGTATGGCCGGGACTTACCACCCTTCCTAAGGGTTAAGTCACCCCATGTAAATAGCGTGGTTTGTATTCCAGTTACGGAACAAATGACAAATTCGTAGATAATTTGTATTTTTCCTAACTATACAAACCTTAGCTATTTACAGTTATGTGCCCGCCAGCCCTGTCCCCCATTAAGTCCTACCTCTAAGTAAAGTGAAGTATTCACCGGTGTGTGTGAGGGGGGAGGGGTAGCTAGCAACCCCTCCCTACCCCACGCTAACTAGCGGCAGGGTAGGAAACCCTCGTTAAAACTTTTATGGCTCGTCGTTCAGCTACGCCGAAGTAATTACCCCATGTATATAGCTAAGGTTCGTATAGTTAGGAAAAATACAAATTATCTATGAATTTGTCATTTTCATTAATAAAATAAATTTTTTAACATACTTACCCGTTAGTTATATATAATTTTAGTCCCAGCCTCCTCTCCTCTAAGAGACTAGAGGCATGGAATATATGAGGGTTACTGGAATGGTTCCCAGGTACCTCGCTAGGGTGCAGGGGTGTTACACCTGTCTATCCAACTGGCGGTTGGCGCGAGATTCAAATTTTCTGCCGTTGACGTCGGGGACGTAAGCTATATATATAACTACCGGGTAAGTATGTTAAAAAATTTATTTTATTAATGAAAATATCATATTGCAAAGGAAAACAGGTGTACTTACAGGTGAAACTTGCATAACAAAGTAGTTACAGGATTTTTTATATATATTGAGAAAGAGAATTTGTTCTGTAACTGGCATACAAACCACGCTATTTAATAGGGGTATTACTTATGGCGTAGCTGCAATGACGAGCCATTAAAATTTGTCGAAGGTCAACTACCCATACCGCTAGTTAGCGGGGGGAGGGGAGGGTAGCTTGCTACCCCCCCCCTCACACACCTGTGATTGAGCTCACCTTGCTTTCGGCTCGGATGGTGAATTGACGTCGCCACTCTTCATCCTCGCCGTATATTGGCAGCCATTAATGACTTTTTGCTTTTTCTTTTCTCTAGTGTGTTTTTGTGAAGTTGACTTCTGCGACCATGCGCACCTGCCGTGGACTCTCCGGTCGCCCTTGTTAACGTTTATGTCGGCGGTGGAGACAGCTCCTCACACCGTTTGTCCTATATGCAAAGGTCAACGGTGTGGTAGGGTAAATAAGTGTAATGAGTGTAAGGAGTGGTCTTCCTTCCAGTGGGAGAGGTTTGGGCGACGGCGGAAGAAGTCCAAGCGGGATATTTACCCTTCGAAGGTTCCTTTGAAGGGAGGAAAACCCAAGGCCTCTTCTTCCGTCTCCCTACCCTCCTCCAAAGCTCCTACTCGTTCGGCCTCTTACGAGAGACCGTTGAGTAGTAGCGTAGACCAAGTTAATGTCGGCCAACCCCGGTCCTCGAGAGATGGTGTTGCTTCCCCTAGCGAAGCAGCCCCACCTCTCCCCCCGGGTGAGGCCTTGTCACTAACCCCTTTGTTACAGATTTGGTCTTCCTTGGGGCTCACGGGTCCGCCCTCCAAGGAAGCTTTGCTGCAGTTCATCCGAATGGGTGCTTCTGTTCAGCATTCATCGTCGCCGTCAGAGGTAGATCCTCTGGCCTTCGTCGACGTTGTAGTGTCAGAGGGGTCACACTTAATGTCATCCGACTCCTCTGCCCCTCCAGACTCTCCAGCGGTTGCTGCCAACTTAGTTTCCGCCGTTCCAGAACATCCTTCGAGGGGGAAACTAAGTCCAACGCCTGTCTCTCCTGCGAGTGTTTCTCTCCCTCGGGGGAGTTTACTCATAGAGACTCCTCTTCAGAGGACTGCTGTGGCGCACGGTTAGCTTGCTGATCCAACGGCTCCCAGAGGGCGCCTTCGTCGGAAAGCTAGCCCTCCACTTTGCCTTAGAGATCTCCCTTCACCATCAGTGAAGAGGTGCCTCTTTGGTTCGTCTGCTTCATCGTCGCAGCCGTCCCCTGCAGAGGAGCCTCCGCTGCAGTCATCTGACCCTCGACCATCGACCGTCAGGAGCCACTGCTCCTGCTACTAGTCCTGTGACTTTTGGCCTCTCTGCGGATCGTTTGCGATCCCCATCGGTGGATGCTCGCCCTTACAAAGGGCACATCCCAGTTCCTGACCATCCACCCTTCAGACCTGCCGACCTTCTGTTCCTGTCACCGGTAAAGCCCCTTGACCCTCTACCAAAGTGCTCAGTTGCGCGCCATTGTCCTGCAGCTCGCCAACCTACTGGACATCAGCGCTCACCAGCAGCTCGTCAGAATGGGCGTGAGCACTCTACAGTGCTTTGGCACGCCGCTTTACCTGCTCGCCCTCATAGACGCCAGCAACATCATGCGCCTGGGCGCCAACGCTCTCCTGCACGCCCTGCGCCCACGTTTGCCTGCTCTCCCACGCGCCAGCACACTACTGAGCGCTTGCGGTCTTCTGTGCCCACGAACTCCTGTGCATCAGCAATCTTCTGCGCGCCTACGTGCCAGTGCTCTCCTACGCGCCAGCGCTCACCTGCGCCCCAGAGCTCTCCTGCCCGCCAACACTCGCATGCACGCCAGCGCTCTCCTGCGCACCAATATTCTCGTGCGCGCCAACACTCACCGACGCGCCATTACTCTCCTGCGCGCACGCGCCATCACACGCCTACGCGTGTGTATCCAACATGTGCAATCCATCACTCACCTGCACGCCAGCGCTCTCCTAGACATCCGCTCTCTCCTGCGCGTGCACTAAGACATGCGCACGCACCACCACTTGCCTGCACCCCAGTTTTCACCTGCGCACGCACGCCAATATTCTCCTGCGCACCCACGCATGCATGCGCCAACAGGCACGGGCGCAGGAACTACACCCAGCAAGGACACCATCGCCTCATTCCCCTCCCCGCAAATGCATTTCGGCGGGCCCTGCGGGAGAAGGGAACAGGCACCAGCAGAGGGGTTCAGGATCCCTGAACTACCCTCTAAGGCGGACCTACCTATTACGGTGACTCCTCGTAGGGAACCTTCTGTCCCTTTCCCTTCAGGGGATCTGTCTGACAGTGCATTAGTCAGTCAGCAGCCTTGGTTCAGTGCCCTAGTCAGAGCTGTAATACAGGCATTCAAGCATCTCCTGTCCGACCGCTCGTCAGAGCAGCCTATAACTCTGGACTCACGACACGGAACCATGGCTTCCTCTACCCCTTTGAAGAGAAAAAGAGGAGTTTCCGACTCGATCACTTCCCCGAGGGTGAAGCTGACTCCGTGCAGACCATCAAGGCTAGTTCCTCCAGTATCTCGCCAGGGATACTCTCCCTTCCTGTCTGATGAAGACGATCCTTCACCAAGGGAATCGCGTGAGGAAAGGCACTCCTCCATCCCACCGTTGGAAGAAACCTCCCTTCACGCGGAGAGTTCCCCTCAGTCAGAGATTCGGAGGGACACAACACTCAGGCCTTCGATGTTGGAGTCTTACCTCCATCCTCGGAAGGAGTCCAAAGACTCCAAGACTCAGCCAAAGTCCTCCACCAGGACTACTAGAACGGAGACAGCCAGCCACTCGAGGAATGTCCGTGACTCACCCCAAGAAGAGCTCTTGGGGACAGAAGGAGACTTTGCTGCGAGTCCAACATCAGGAGGAGAGCAACAAGATTCAGGACATGCATTCTGGCAGGTTCTCAACGGGTTTTCCGACCCAGATACCCCCTCGAGAAGGCAAGGACACGGTCTTAGACCTCGTCTTCGGCACTCAAAAATCCTCAAAGACCAGTGCAGCCCTGCCCTGGTCTCAGGGGTTGAAGAGTACCAGGGACAAGCTCGCCCAACAGCTCTCCGAGTTTGCCTCCTCCAGCCATGCCGGCTCTACGAACAAGCTCCTCCCACCTCCTCGTGTACAGCAGAGGAGGTACTTTAAGATCCTGGAGGAGCCCAGTTCAGCTCTTTCACTTAACCACTCTCTGGAAGAGCTAACCAGGGGAGTCCCTCTTGAGAGACTCTCCAGGTTGCAGGTCTCGTTCTCGGCGACCGAAGTCCTTAACCAGGAAAAGGTCACTAAGTATGCGATGCAAGCTACTTCATGGCTGGACATCTGGTTAGGGACCTTGGGAATTCTGGTACGATCCAAGGATTTCTTCAAGGAGCGTACCAGTAAGGCAATGGAGACCTTTCTCCTCTCAGGCACTTGCACGATTGAGTTTCTTGCCCACCAAGTTTCGAACTTGTGGGCAAACACCATCTTGAAACGTCAAGATGCAGTGTCTGAGAGGTTCCACCAACAGGTCCCCAGGGTCGAGATAAATAGGCTTGGACATTCCTCCCTAGAGGGGGCCCACCTGTTTGAGCCTAAGGACGTGGAACTTGCTGCTGAGAGGTGGAAGAAGTCTCATTGAGACTCCCTCCTCCATAGGGCTTTGACATCCAAGCCCTATAAACCTCCAGCACCTCAGCAGTCCCGTCCAACCAAGAGCGGGACGACGAAACCAGCAGTGAAGATAACAGTGTCTAATAAGCCATTTCCTGTCAAGGACATGGAAAGACAAAAAGTCCTCCAGGGGAGGGACATGGAAAGACAAAAAGTCCTCCAGGGGAGGAAAACGGATTTTGAGCGAAGCTAAAAATCTATTTTTGGGCGAAAGAGCCATGTCGTCCTGATGGAAGTTCCCTCATTAGTAGCTTCCTAAGTTATATGTGACTACAGTGATATATCCCAGAGAATTTACCGAAGGTACCCAGAATTCTAACTCCTGGAGCGAGTATCCCTTAAATTTCTCCAAGGGATATCGCGTAAGGACGTATCTTGACACATCTCATAGCTATTTACACCCCGAATAGCCTTTCACTTCGAGAGGGAAAGTGGCAAGAAAAATAGGAGAGTCGTTAAAGAGGTAAAACAACTCGACTCTCCTAACATACTGTAAATAGTTCGGCCAATCGCCACCATACGGCGCCACCAAACCATTCTCCGTAGCTTTGTAAGTATTACAGATACAGTACCAAAAGGGAGGGATTAACATCCTTTTACCAAAGGAGGGTGGGTCCATCAGGACGACATGGCTCTTTCACCCAAAAATAGATTTTTCGCTTCGCTCAAAATCCGTTTTTTGGGCTTAGGCCATGTCGTGCTGATGGAAGTTTACCAGAGCATTAATGTATCTGTGGATTTAATAGTGCTGTTATCTCGAATTGACTATTTCCTAATCGGTCATAAAGACCAAAGACACTTGATGTTACCGTAATACATCAACCAACTGAGCATACTATATGCCAGTTCTTCCTGCCCCCTACAGGGAAAAGTCTGTATAGACTCTAGGAAAAATCCTGAGATTGTGAGTTCAAGGAAAAATAAGCAAGCAGAAAGTATATCGTGTCGTATATACGTAAAGCGTAGTTTGTACTAGAGTTCTGAATAGAGTACTGTACCTCCCAGGTCTGGATCAGGCAGACGAGTTTATGTTCACGTAGGAAACATAATACTGTAAACAAACATAGCACAACCAAACTTACCTGTTTGCATGGTAAGGGAGACTTTGTCCCACAAGGTCCATAAGAGGATCAAGGATACTCTGCATATAATCTAATACAGTAATCTTAAGGCGAGAGAGACGCAAAGATTCCTTCTATAGTTTATTTACAAGAAACACAGAAGTTATGATTAAATAATATATTTATACTAGACATAGACATAAGCATAACAGTAATAACAAAATAAATAAGTTTCATCTGAAAGAGAAACGTTGCCACTCCATGAAATTAGGAAATTTCAATATACAGTATATGTTATTACTAAAAGACATTATGCATAAACATGCTGGCACTCGTGTCAAAATATTATGCTTAAGGTCTTTTAACTATGGAAGACAGTTTATAATGTTCATATCAACACTAAAAAATATCATGATATACCTAAGTCTATCATGCACACCCTTCACTAACAGTCCCAATTAGTGCACTATCCTTCGCAGTAATCAAACTACAGGCTTTATTACACTGCCTGCAGCCACCACATGAAATTTGATTTCTTGTAATTGCTTCGCATAGTGCTTAAAAAAGATTCTGGAAGACTTCCAACCAGTATAAGCACGCAGGTTATCAAACGACATAGTCTGAAAGAAGTTAAGAGACGAGGCAACCTTCTTCGGATTATGACCTGCGGTTGTACTGTCAGGATCCGCTCTGCGAATAAAGTAAGTGATTTTCGCCCTTATCTGTTTCAAGGATAACGTCGAACCCGAAGTTTCTCCCCTAAAAAGCTGACCTCCCTTAAAGTCTGAAGTTCTACGAAGATAGACCTTTAGGCATTCCACTGGGCAGAGGGATGCTTCTTCCTTCAGAGGGCAGATTCTCCAGGGACCCCATCTCTTAGTGGGTAGCTCATTCTTGGCGAGAAACGTCGGATCCGGAAAGAGATTTAGTTCTCCGTTCGGTGTAAACTGAATGTGGCCATCATCCCTCGAGACCTTGCCAAGATTCTTGGAAATGATGTGTCCTATCATGCAAGTGGCATTTTTAGATTTATTTCAGAAGCAGGTCTTCTGAAAAATATTTAACTTTTATGCCATTCAACTTTTATGATTTTAATTGAATACTCTTTTATTTTTTGTTTTATTTCATTTTTTATTTTTGTATACATAAATTAAATGTTACCGGCGTCAATGACCTCAGATGTCAGGATGCCTGAAAACTTTAAATCAATCAATCAATCAATCATCCCTCGAGAGGGCCACTATTTCACTAACTCTGGCTCCTGAGGCTAGTGCAAATAAAAGTATCACTTTCTGAGTCAAGTCTTTCAGCGAGCAATCTTCATTGTTCAAGGTCGAGGCCAGATGAAGAACCTTATCCAAAGACCATGAAATAGGCTTTGGAGGGGCTGCAGGCCGAAGTTTTGCGCAGGCTTTCGGAATCTTGTTGAAGATTTCGCTTGAAAAATCCACTTGGAAGGCATATAGAATCGGTCTAGCTAAGGCAGATTTACACGTCGTGATCGTATTAGCCGCTAGCCCTTGTCCGTGAAGATGGATGAAAAAGGACTGGCAGAAATCTGTAGAAATCTCTTGAGGTTTCTTCGCCTTAACAAAGGCCAACCATTTCTTCCAGGAAGATTCGTATTGTCTTCTTGTTGACTTTGACTTATATTCTTCTAAGAAATTAATACTGTCTTCAGAAATCCCAAACCTTTTCTTGACTGCTAAGGCGAGAAAATCATGAGATGAAGGTTCTGGGTTTTCTCTGATGAAGCGTAGACAGTCGTATTCTGTACTAGCTGAGTCAGAACTGTTTCCGGCAACGGGATCAGCTTCAGGCGTAGTTCTGTTATCAATGGAAACCAGACACTGCCTGGCCACTTGTGGGCCACTATCGCTGCCCTCCCCCGAAAGGATCTCAATTTGTCGAGGGCTTTCAACAGTAGGTTGATTGGTGGGAACAGGTAAATCCTGGATCATCTGTTCCAATCTAGAGACATCGCGTCCGTCGCTTCTGCTAGAGGATCCTCGTACTGGGCTACGCACCGGGCCAACTTCTTTGTTGTCGCTCGTTGCGAAGAGATCTACTTGCAATCCTGGGACTTTGCTCAATATGAAGGAGAATGATCCTGCATCTAGGGACCATTTGGACTCTATCGGGTTGAACCTGGATAGAGCGTCCGCCGTCACATTGCGGAATCCTTGAAGGTGGACTGCTGATAAGTGCCATTTCATCTTCTTGGACAGATGAAAGATGGCTATTATCACCTGATTCAACTGAGGCGATCTTGAACCTTGACGATTTATGCATCTCATAACCACTTCGCTGTCTAGGACCAGTCGAACGTGGATTGAGCGGCGAAGTTTCAGTTTCTTCAGGGAAAGAAACATTGCCATGGCTTCCAGATAGTTGATGTGGAAGGTTTTGAAGAGGGGAAACCAAGTTCCTTGCACTTTCCGAAGATGAGAATGACCCCCCATCCTTCCTTTGAAGCATCCGTGTGGACGGTGACTGCAGGAGGAGGTGGTTGCAAGGATACTCTCCTTCTTAAGTTCTTTGTTTCTGACCATGGCTTGAGAATCGATCGTAGACGATTTGGTAACGGTCTTAGTAGATCTCTTCGATCGTTGTAAGCGTATTTTCTCCAGATCCCTGATGCATTTTTTGATTGTGCTCTCAAAAGTGGGTCCGTCAAAGAGGCAAACTGGAGAGACCCCAACACTCTCTCCTGTTGTCTTCTTGAAATCCTTCGTGATTGAAGCAGACTTTTGACGGCCCCTGCTATCTCCTCTTTCTCTTTGCTTTTGGCAAGGAGAGGCAATGTGACTGTAAGTCCCAGTGAATTCCCAACCACTGGAACTTTTGAGCTGGAGACAGCCGAGACTTCTTCAGGTTTATCTTGAATCCCAGGTATTCTAGGAATTGGATCACTTTTCTGGAGGCTTGCATGCATTCTTCTTTGGATGCTGCCCACACCAGCCAGTCGTCCAGGTAGGCCATCACCTGAACCCCTTTGAGGCGTAGTTTTCGAACAACTGCATTCGCAAGCTTTGTGAATATTCTCGGTGCAATATTCAGACCGAAGGGCATGGCTCTGAAAACGTATTTTCTTTTCTGGAGCTTGAACCCTAGGTAGGGGGAAATCTGACGGTTGATTGGCACATGCCAGTACGCGTCCGTCATTGTATATGGAAACTGTAAATGCCCTTTTGGGCAGAAGAGTCCTTGTGTGCTGAAGCATCAGCATTCTGAACTTGTAGTTCACAATGAACTTGTTGAGTGGTGATAAGTCCAGAATGACTCTGAGCTTTTCCGAATCCTTCTTCGGAACACAGAATAGCCTTCCTTGGAATTTGATGGACTTTGCTTTCCTTATGACTCTCTTATCCAGTAGTTCTTGAACGTATTCTTCCAGAACTGGGGTTGAAGGTTGGAAGAATTGAGGAAAGCTTGGTGGAGTTGAGTTCCAACCCCACCCCAGTCCTATCTTGATCAGGCTGTGGGCCCAAGGATCTAAGGTCCACCGATCCTGAAAGTGTAGAAGTCTCCCTCCTACCGGCAGCATCTCACTTTGAGTGCTGGGTGGAGGACTTTCCACCTTGGCCACGACCACCTTTGTTGCCTCCTCCTCTGAAGGGGCGCCTAGAGGAGCCCCGAAAGGAGCCTCTAGACTTTGGCTTAGAAGAAGCCGACTGCCTTTCGTAAGCTGGGGTGAAGACTGGTGACTGAGTTGCCAGTGTTTGGGGCACCAGTTGAAAGGTGGTGGTGGGTTGTGCCACCGTCTGGGACACCGTGGCCACGGGAAGCTGTTGCTGTCTTGGCCGAGAGGACAAGCGAGGCCGCTTTGACTTATTCTTCGGCTGGGGACCCCCATCAGCGGAAGACTTTCTCTTGGAGGACAAGCCCCATTTAGAGAGGAGATTCCTATTCTCCGAAGCAGCCTTGTTTACGACCTCCTTAACCACATCACTAGGAAAGAGGTCTTTTCCCCAGATGATAGAAGCTATCAGCTTCTTAGTTTTGTGTTTTACGGAAGCGGAAGCAAACACGAACTCCCTACAAGCCGTCCTGGCTCTGATAAAGTTGTATAGGTCCTTCGTTACTGTAGCCAAGTAAGCCTTGGCAAAGACCATATACATATCTGGGGTATCAGGAATGCTAGCCATCGTTTCTAGCCCTGTTTGTAGAGACATGGACGCTGCCAAGCGTATCTTCGTCTCATGTTCTCTCTTCAGGAGAAACTGACAGCTTTGGGAGGTCCTCGTTGAACTGACGTCCAGCGATATCGGCCTCCAGCTTCCCGACAGAGAAGGTAACATGAACGTCCTTCCAGTCTTTGTCATCTGAAGGGAAAGCAAGGGAGAAAGGCTTGCTCTCTTCCAGCGTGGGGCAGGGTTTTCCTGCCCTTACGGCCTTCAGAGCTGCTTTAAACCCTTTATCCATAAAGGGAAAAGCACGTTGAGGGTCAGCAATGAACGACGGATGTTTTTTGCTTAAATCCGGCACCTTTGAGCTAGTGAATGCCCTCTCTTTTAGTTTTGCTGAAAACATAGCTTGTGCTTTAGCGAGCTCAAGGACAATTACTTCCTTGGGCTCCGTCTCTTCTTTTGATGCTGGTTCAGTTCTGAGCCGGACATAACAATCCGGGTAGGACGCTCTGCTGGGCCAGAACTCGACTTCCTCTACTGGTACGGTACCCAGTTTCTCCGAGAGGAAAATCTTGCCTGCTGACATAGGCATGTGCTCCGCATACCTCCACGGGTTAACGTCGGAGAACACAGGAAGGTCCTTCACATTTAGTTTCTTCGGGGCTAAACGCGAGGAAACTAGCTGTTCAATTTCTGACCGGAAAGTAGTCTCTTTCTCGGTAGACCGCTTCTGCAAGTCATATACCATCGACATCAGAGATTGCAGAGTGGACGTAATGGCCTCCAAATGAGACGGTTGTGAAGAGGTTAAGGGTGCTGGTTCAGCCGCAGCTGCTGAAGAGACGGACACCGCTTCAGCGTTCTCAACCTCGTTAGTAGGAGGGACAACTGCCTCCTGTTCTGACTCTTCCACGAGGAGATTCTTCTCGGTCTCCTCGGAAACGACAGACATATTGTCGTCCAGGTGGATACTTTCCAAAGTATCCGCAACGTCAGGATCTCCAGGCTTCTGAACCTGGATCTGCACCAAGGGGATTGAAGGCTTAGTCTGGGGAATGATGGAATCGTCACGAGCTCCGGGGAAGAGACAGTCCCTCATCCTAACATTAGGAAGGTATGGGCCCGAGGTATTCTTCTGAAAACCTCTTACCCATTTACGCAGCGTAATCCTAGCTGCATCCCTAGACTCCGCAGACTTTTGATCATCAAAAGCCTCCTTAACCAACTTGTCACACACAGTACATACCTCTGGGTCCCAGTACTTGAGGGCCCCTTTGGTGACAGAACAGCGGGCGTGAGACCTACACACGCCATGTCCTTAGAAGTCCTTGCTGCGGACCCTACAAAAGTTTTTCCCGCACTCGGGATGCTCCTCCTGTAAAGAAAAGAAAAGCAAATGAGTTTTCTGTGAAATCTTCAGATTTCAACATAATAAAATTTATTATATTTAGCTTGGATAGGGTAAGCTATAGAGTAGGAAAGACACCTACATGTGTTTCCCGTCCAGCCATTTGCTATGACCCCCTCCCATATTGAACCATGAAATTCACAAAGAATTGAATAACAGAGGGAATATCCAAGATATATAGTGTCTTCTTGACACATCCTCTTATAATGTTCAATATAGTGGATAAGTTTAATGGACATAACCATTAAAATAAGAGAGAATCAGCTCTCTATATGATGGTCTCACAAATGGCTGCTCAAGAACCACTTGCAGGTTGGAAAAATTTACTATAGTTTTCTGGATACAGCAGTTGCCGACGGCAGTATACCGCCGGCATTGTCGGCCCCGCCGACACCACCGGCCCCGCCGACCCCGCCGACACCGCCGACACCGCCGGCCCCCCGCCGGCCCCGCCGACACTGCAGATCCTGCCGACACTGCCGGCCCCGCCGACACTGCCGGCCCCGCCGACACTGCCGCCAAGCCGACACTGCCGGCCCCGCCGACACCGTCGGCATGTAGGGCCAGTCGGCATATGCCGGCAGGCAGGCGTCTGCCGAGCCTGCCGGAAACTGCCGGCTAATAAAAGATGAATATAGTGTTGAGCTTGCCGACACTGTCGGCATGTTGGGCTAGTCAGCATATGCCAGTAGGCCAGCATCTGCCGGGCCTGCCGACAACTGCTGGCTATTAAATATAACATTATGGATGGAAGGCATAGGCCAGCTGCCGACAAGCTACTCAGTTGCCGGCAGACAGGCCTACCAAACTCACCAACGGCCATCGATCAACGATGTCCAAGGTAAGGGATTACAGCGAACTGTTAGCCTAACCAACCCAAATTGTCGGCAGAATTAACTGCCGACTATAGCCTATGATAGACAGTAAAAGGGAAAGAGAAGTTTAGAAGACGGCAAAGGATCATCTATGTCGTCCACATCCTGAAAGAGTGTGCCAGTGGAAGAGGGAAATCAATTCGGGCTTCCACTCAACCATATCCTATCTTAAGGGATATGGAAGGCAGTCCAAGGGAGGACTCTAAGGAACACTTAAAGATATGAGGTTATTTGTCAGTGACCTCACCAGGCACAGACAGAAAAACTCAAGCCAGGTCTACAGACGTCCAGAGGAGCCTATGTAGAACCACGGTCATAAGGGTGTTGGATCACTCAACACGAAAGAGATAGCGGGGAAGGGGTGAATAGTCCATAAGTAAAGCAATACCCTAAGGCATTACTTAACCTGAAGGATTCTGTCCTCATATTAACCTCAACTAGGGGAAGTCAGTTCCCCAGGTTGGGTTAGGCAATGAGAGAACGTCCGAAAATGAACTCATGAGAACAGAATCTCGTACCAGGGATCAAAACAAGGAAGAAACCTATCCTCCCGTTCGTATGATTGGCCTTGATTTTAGTGCTGCCTCTGACCGTGTTAATCATGAGGCCCTTGTTTTCAAACTGAAACAGTTGGGAGTGGGTGGGTCATTTCTTAGCATTATTATTGATTTTTTAAGTAATAGATCTCAAAGAGTTGTTGTTGATGGGCACCATAGTGATTATAGGAATGTGATATCCGGTGTTCCACAGGGTAGTGTTCTTGGCCCATTACTTTTCATACTATATACACATGACATGTGGTTTGGCCTAGAAAACAAGCTTGTTGCATATGCAGATGATGCTACTCTCTTTGCATCAATTCCATCCCCTGAATGTAGATCTGGGGTTGGTGAATCCCTTAATAGAGATTTAGCTAGAATTAGTGCATGGTGCAAATTATGGGGTATGAAGTTGAATCCTAACAAAACTCGAAGTATGATTGTAAGTAGGTCAAGGATGGTGGCTCCTCAACATCCGGATCTCAGTATTGATAAAGTTTCTTTAAATTTGTATAACTCTTTCAAAATTTTAGGTGTGATTATCGACAGCAAATTTACTTTTGAGAAACATATAAGGTCTGTGTCTTCTTCAATTGCACAAAAAATAGGCTTATTGAGAAAGTCTTTCAAGATTTTCAGTGATCAATCTATTCTGAAGAAGTGTTTTAATTCTTTCATTCTACCTTGTTTTGAGTGTTGTTCTCCTGTCTGGTCTTCAGCTGCTGATTCTCATCTTAATTTGTTGGACAGAAACTTACGGTCTATTAAATTTCTTATTCCTGATCTAGATATTAATCTCTGGCACCGTCGTTCAATTAGTTCATTATGCATGTTGCATAAGATTTTTCATAACTCTGACCATCCTTTACATTCAGATCTCCCTGGACAATTCTATCCTGTTCGTAATACTAGGCAGGCAGTTAATTCTAATAGCCAGGCCTTCTCCATCATGAGGCTCAATACTACGCAGTACTCTAGATGTTTTATTCCAGCTGTTTCCAAGTTGTGGAATGATCTTCCTAATCGGGTAGTTGAATCAGTAGAACTTCAAAAGTTTAAAGTTGGAGCAAATGCTTTTTTGTTGACCAGGCAGACATGAGTCTTTTTATAGTTTATTTATGACATATTTGTTTTTGATGTTGTTAATAGGTTATATATGACATGTCTGTTTTGACTTTGTTACTTTTTTTAGAATGATTTATTGGTAATTTGTTCTCTTCATTTATTTATTTCCTTATTTCCTTTCCTCACTGGGCTATTTTTCCCTGTTGGAGCCCCTGGGCTTATAGCATCTTGCTTTTCCAACTAGGGTTGTAGCTTGGATAGTAATAATAATAATAATAATTCAGGACTGTCTGCTAGACCCATAAAGAGGAAATTGTATAACAATAACCCCTACAAGATCTAGGGAGGCTAGCCTCCTGAACAGCAACTAGCCCTACTGGAATACCGACAAGCTACTCAGTTGCCGGTATAATTCCAGGTAGCCAGATGCCTAACACAGACTTACTCTGATATCCCGTCCCCAACTCCAAACTCAATGCTGACAAGCTACTCAGTTGCCAGCTCAGAGAAAAGGAGAGGGAAACGAAATGCCCCAGAAAATTTACCCAACCACAGGTTACAGTAAATTAACTGAGGATAGCCTAGGCTAATCAGAGGGAAAGGGAATTACTCTTAATTCTCATAGAGAAAATATTGACTTAAAGTGGGAAAATGAGATATCTATCTCCCCCCCGAAAGACAATATAAGAGTAATGCGGACATATAAATTATACTAAAGCACTAAAGCTATTAAGCTAGAGAGCTTAGAGAAACGTTCTACGTAACTCTAGTATACTATTATGGAAGAGGAAAGGAAACAGTAATATCTTAATTGTATAAAATATTACCTGAGCTTCAATACAACTTTACCAGGAAGGTTATATCATGCATGAGGTGTGAAAGTGCCTAGGTTAGAAGCCTAGCACTCGTGAGGCTTGAAATAATAGCCAAATTCACGACAACAATGATATAATATAAAAATCCCTAGCTAAAATACTAAATAGTTAAAGTTATTAAAGCAAAGATGGCGGGAATATCGTTCTTGCTAACTAAATGAACAAAACGATCGCGTCATGACGCCATCCGGCCGGCAGCAGCTCTTGTTACGTTAATTACGATATCAATCGAAAAGCAAAACTGGCAAGAGCTTACATTTACACAATTAAAAGATATTACTTAACTTTCCAGAAGCTGATGAAGCTGGGGAATCCATAATAATGAAGAAAAGCTTTGAAAATAGCGAGATAACACAGGGAAAATACTGGTCAGCAAAGCTACAAACGAAAGAATGGTTTGGTGGCGCCGTACGGTGACGATTGGCCGAACTATTTACAGTACGTTAGGAGAGTCGAGTTGTTTTACCTCTTTAACGACTCTCCTATTTTTCTTGCCACTTTCCCTCTCAAAGTGAAAGGCTATTCGGGGTGTAAATAGCTATGAGATGTGTCAAGATACGTCCTTACGCGATATCCCTTGGAGAAATTTAAGGGATACTCGCTCCAGGAGTTAGAATTCTGGGTACCTTCGGTAAATTCTCTGGGATATATCACTGTAGTCACATATAACTTAGGAAGCTACTAATGAAGGAACTTCCATCAGCACGACATGGCCTAAGCCCAAAAAGAATCCTAGAGGGAGCGGCCGATGCCGCAAACGCTAGGATAGGCACTCCCACTGCGTTTCCACCAGTGGGGGGATGCTTACAAAGTTGCTCAGACAGGTGGAAGCAACTCGGGGCCTATTCCTGGACAATCTCTGTGATTCGTCTAGGATATCGCGTCCCGTTCGTAACATCTCTGCCTCCCCTGACCAGGAATCCAGTGTCAATAGGCTCCCTTGCCATGGGATCGGCAAGGGGGCAAGACCTTCCGGCAGAAATCCAGACCCTGTTGAAGAAGGGCGCTCTCCAAGAGGTCGTCGACGGCTCCCCAGTCTTCTTCAGTCGACTCTTTCTTGTAAGAAAGGCGTCTGGAGGCTGGAGACCAGTCATCGACCTCTCAGCCCTGAATAAATTTGTCAAACAAACTCCGTTCAGCATGGAGACGGGAGACCTTAGGACTTCATGTGTACACTGGACTTAAAGGACACGTACTTCCAGATCCTAGTCCATCCGTCTTCAAGGAAGTACTTAAGATTCAGCATAGACAACAGAAAGTACCAGTTCAAGGTGCTGAGTTTCGGTCTTTCCACAACACCTCAAGTTTTCACCAGAGTGTTTGTCCTAGTGTCATCTTGGGCACACAGGATTGGTATCCGTCTCCTCCGTTATCTGGACGACTGGCTAATCCTAGCAGACTCGTTGTCAACCCTTCTTCAACACCGAAACAAACTTCTGAGACTTTGCCCAGATCTGGGGAACATGGTAAATCTCGAGAAGTCATCCCTGCTTCCTACACAGAGACTGGTATACCTAGGCATGATTATAGACACGAATCTCCACAAAGCCTTCCCATCAGATGACAGGATAACAAGGCTGAGAAAGGTCTGCAGCTCCTAACGGAGCTCCCAAGAGAACTCCCTCCACGACACAATCTACTCAGACAACCACATGCCAACATATTCCACAAACCCTTAGATTCGCTACGACTTCATGCCTGGAGACTATCCAGCATCTCCTCTCTCAGAGAGGATTTTCGCAACAAATTGCGACTAGGATGTCTCGATACCTGCGTAAGTCATCAGCAGCAGTCTACCAGGCAAAGTGGAAAGTCTTCTGTGGTTGGTGTCGTGGAAAGGGTATCTCTCTTCTCTATGCCACGATTCCAGAAATAGCGGAGTTCTTCGTGTATTTGCGTGAAGAAATGCACATGTCAGTCTCGGCAGTAAAAGGGTATCGCTCAGCCTTAAGCCTTGCCATTAGACTGAAAGGAATGGACATTTCTTCATCGCTAGAACTTTCCTTACTTATACGGTGTTATGAACATACCTATCCTCAGTCAGAAGTGAGACCTCCCCCATGGAACGTGGTTTGAGTTCTCAGGTTTCTTAAGAGGCCTCCCAATGAACCATTATGCCAGGCAACAGATCGCCACCTAACTTGGAAGACAGTGTTCCTGCTAGCTTTGGCTTCAGCCAAACGAGTCAGTGAACTTCATGGTCTCTCATACGACATCGCCCATTCTAAGGGATAGGGAGAGGTAACGTTCAGCTTCGTCCCTGAGTTTATTGCTAAGACTCAGAACCCGGGAGTAGCGGATCCACGATTCGACTCCTTCCGGATTTCTAGTCTCCGTTCTGTAACAGATGACCCAGACCATCTCTTACTATGCCCAGTGAGGAGTTTGAGGCTGTATCTTAAAAGCACAGCCGCAGCCCGTCCCCGTGTGCCTGCACTATTCGTCAGCACAGGAAGGACCAAGAGGAAGGTCACCAAGAACACCATCTCAGCATGGATTTGCAAGGTCATAGACCATGCATTAAATCCAGACCCTCCTCCTTCACGTCGCCCCAGAGCTCATGATGTCAGGGGCGTAGGTACGTCCCTGGCATTCAAGAGAAACTTCCCAGTGACGCAAGTTCTTCAAGCTGGGGTGTGGCATTGTCAGACCACATTCACATCCCACTACCTGCAAGACATGACCCACAGGAGACTCGATACGTTCTGTATCGGTCCTGTGGTGGCTGGACAACAGCTGGTTTAGAACCTCAAGCTGTTATTGGACAAGTACCAGAAGATTGAGGGCATTGTTACCCGGTTTTAGTCTGCATGAATGAAAATGACAAATTTGTAGATAATTTGTATTTTTCCTAACTATACAAACCTTAGCTATTTAATAGGGGTATTACTTTCGGCGTAACTGAAATGACGAGCCATTAAAATTTTAACGAGGGTTTACTACCCCATCGCTAGTTAGCGGGGGTAAGGGAGGGTAGCTTATTCCCCCCATCACACACACCTGTGCTTGAGCTCACTTTGCTTGGAGGTAGGACTTCAAGGGGGATAGGGCTGGCGGGCAAGTTTGATTAAATAGCTAAGGTTTGTATAGTTAGGAAAAATACAAATTATCTACGCATTTGTCCTTTGTTCCGTAACTGACATACAAACCACGCTATTTAACCCTTTTACCCCCAAAGGACGTACTGGTACGTTTCACAAAAGCCATCCCTTTACCCCCATGGACGTACCGGTACGTCCTTGCAAAAAAATGCTATAAAAATTTGTTTTTCATATTTTTTGATAATTTTTTGAGAAAATTCAGGCATTTTCCAAGAGAATGAGACCAACCTGACCTCTCTATGACAAAAATTAAGGTTGTTAGAGCAATTAAAAAAAAATATACTGCAAAATGTGCTGGGAAAAAAATAACCCCCTGGGGGTTAAGGGTTGGAAATTTCCAGATACCCCGGGGGTAAAAGGGTTAATAGGAGTGACTCACCCATTAGGAAGGATGGACATCCCAGCCAGTACTGGCTTTTTGGCTTTGCCCGGGGGCTCGTTATTTGAGTGTGTCAGCACCCAAAAATAAGGAGTCCCAGCACCTTGCTAGAACCTTGCTACTCAAGAACTGCGGCCTACGCAAGCTGTGTGTGAAGGTATAACGAAGTGTGACTCGTCCTAGGAAGTTGACCTGAAGTTCTTTAGATGGAAACTTTAGACTAGGACTCTCCCAATACCACCTCGTCAGGGTATGGGGACGTGACAGTATTAGCTTAATCCTAGGAACACAAGGAAACATGGTTTACCTGCAGTGGTTTGAGGTCAGCTATGCAGAGAACCCAGGATGGTGCTTTCCCCAAGAGAGGGGAAGATGAAGAAAAGAATAAGGGCCAGACAAACCTTTTCATTCATGCAGACTAAAACCGGGTAACAATGCCCTCAACCTTCTGCAACTTGTCCAATAAGGAGCTTGAGGTTTTAAACCATCTGTTGTGCAGCCACCACAGGGCCGATAGAGAACGTATCGAGCCTCCTGTGGGTCACGTCTTGCAGGTAGCGGGCTGTGAAGGTTGTCTGACGCTTCCACACCCCAGCTTGAAGGACCTGTGTCACTGAAAAATTCTTTTTGAAGGCCAGAGACGTAGCTACGTCCCTGACATCCTGACATCATGTGCTCTAGGGTGACGTGACGGAGGAGGGTCTGGATTCAGGGACAGATGAATCACCCTACGAATCCATGCCGAGATGGTGTTCTTGGTGACCCTCCTCTTAGTCCTCCCTGTGCTAACAAATAATGCTGGCACCTGAAGACAGACTGTAGCCGTTCTTTTAAGATATAGCCTCAAACTCCTTACTGTGCATAGTAGGAGATGGTCTGGGTCATCTGGAAGGAGTCGAACCGAGGGTCCGCTACTCCCGGATTCTGAGTGTTAGCAATAAACTCAGGGACGAATCTGAATGTTAACCTCTCCCCATCCCCTTGAATGGGCGATGTCTTACGAGAGACCTTGAAGTTCACTAACACGCTTGGCCGAAGCCAAAGCTAGTAAAAACACCGTATTCCAAGTTAGGTGGCGGTCTGAAGCCTGGCGTAATGGTTCATAGGGAGGTCTCTTAAGAGACCTGAGAACTCGAACCAAGTTCCATGGAGGAGGTCTCACTTCCGACTGAGGGCAGGTAAGTTCATAACTTCGTATGAGTAGGGAAAGTTCCAGCGAAGAAGAAATGTCCATTCCTTTTAGCCTGAAGGCTAGACTTAAGGCTGAGCAATAGCCTTTCACTGCCGAGACTGAAAGGCGCATTTCTTCCCGCAAATACACGAAGAACTCCACTATTGTTGGAATACTTTAGTGGCATCGAGTGGAGAGAGACCCCTTCCACGACACCAACCACAGAAGACTTTCCACTTTGCCTGGTAGACAGCTGCGGATGACTTTCGCAGATGTCCAGACATCGTGATCGCAACTTGTTGCAAAAATCCTCTCTCATGGAGAAGATGCTGGATAGTCTCCAGGCGTGAAGTCGTAGCGAAGCTATGGTTTTGTGGAAGATGTTGGCATGTGGTTGTCTGAGTAGATTGTGTTGTGGAGGGAGTTCTCCCGGTAGTTCCGTTAGGAGTTGCAGAAGGTCCGGAAACCATTCCGCGTTATGCCATAGCGGAGCTATGAGGGTCATCGAAAGATTGACCGATATTCTAGTCTTGTTGAGCACCCTCCTCATCAGACAGAACTGGGGAAAGGCGTAAACGTTGATGTTGTCCCACCGTTGTTGGAAGGCATCTTGCCAGAGCGTCTTGGGATCCGGGACTGGGGAGCAGTACAGCGGAAGCTTGAAGTTAAGCGCTGTTGCAAACAGATCCACTGTCGGGGAACCCCACAAAGTCAGGACTTTGTTGGCTACTAGATGATCCAAAGACCACTCGGTACTCACTATCTGAGACGCTCTGCTCATATTGTCGGCGAGCACATGCCTTTTGCCTGGAATGAAACGTGCCGATAGTGGAAGCGAGTGGACTTCGGTCCATCTCAGTATCTCTACTGCAAGCTGGGATAGCTGCTTTGAAAAGGTACCTCCTTGTTTGTTGATGTAAGCCACTACTGTGGTGTTGTCGCTCATCACCACCACAGAGTGACCCGCCAGGTATTGTTGGAACTGTTGAAGGGCCAAAAAGACAGCCTTCATCTCTAGAAGATTTATATGGAGGCACTTTTCTGATTCTGACCACAGGCCTGAGGTCGTGTGGTGCAGTACGTGGGCCCCCCACCCTTTCTTTGAGGCGTCCGAAAACAGCATCAAATCCGGGGGAAGGACGAGAAGATCCACTCCTTTTCGTAGGTTCTCGTCTTTCACCCACCACTGGAGGTCCGTCCGTTCCGCAGGTCCCATAGGGATCATGACGTCCGTGGAATTGTAGCATTGATTCCACCGGGACTTGAGTCGCCACTGGAGGGATCTCATCCTGAGGCGACCGTTGGGAACTAGACGAGCCAAAGATGACAAGTGACCGAGGAGACGTAACAACGATTGGGCTGGAAGTTCTTCTCGTCTGAGAAAAGGTCTTGCGACCTTCCTCAGCCTTGCTATCCTGTCGTCTGATGGGAAGGCTTTGTGGAGATTGATGTCTATAATCATGCCTAGGTATACCAGTTTTTGAGTGGGAAGCAGAGAGGACTTCTCGAGATTTACCATGATCCACAGATCCTGGCAAAGTCCCAGAAGTTTGTCCCGGTGTTGAAGAAGGGATGACACTGATTCTGCTAGGATCAGCCAGTCGTCCAGATAACGGAGGAGACGGATGCCGATCCTGTGTGCCCACGAAGATATTAGGGTGAACACTCTGGTGAAAACCTGTGGTGCTGTGGAGAGACCGAAACACAGCACCTTGAACTGGTACTGCTTGTTGTCTAGGCTGAATCTTAAGTACTTCCTTGAAGACGGATGGACTGGGATCTGGAAGTATGCTTCCTTCAGATCCAGTGTACACATGAAGTCTTGCGGTCTCACTGCTAGTCTGACCGTATCTGCGGTCTCCATGCTGAACGGAGTTTGTTTGACAAACTTGTTCAGAGCTTAGAGGTCGATGACTGGTCTCCAGCCTCCAGACGCCTTCTTTACAAGAAAGAGTCGACTGAAGAAGCCTGGGGACCCGTCGATGACCTCTTGGAGAGCGCCCTTCTTCAATAGGGTCTGGACTTTTGCCCGAAGGGCTTGCCCCCTTGCTGATCCCATGGCAAGGGAGCTCAACGACACTAGATTCGTCGTCAGGGGAGGTAGAGATGTTGTGAACGGGACGCGATATCCCTGACTGATTACAAAAATCGTCCAGGAATCGGCCCCGAGTTGCTGCCACCTGTCTGCGCAACTTTTTAGGCATCCCCTCACTGGTGGACATGCAGGGGGACTGCCAATCCTAGCATTTGCGGCCTCGGCTGCTCTCTCTAGGATTTTTACCTCCCCTGGAGGACTTTTTGCCTTTTTTGTCCTTGACAGGAAAGGGCTTAGACACCACTGTCTTCACTGCTGTTGTCGGTTTCGTGGTCTTGGTAGGACAGGACTGCTGAGGTGCTGGAGGCTTATAGGGCTTGGATGTCAAAGCCCTATGCAGGAGGGAGTCTTGGTGGGACTTCCTCCACTTCTCAGCAGCCTGTTCCACATCTTTAGGCTCAAACAGGTTCATTCCTTCCAAGGAAGAATGCCTGAGCCTATTTATCTCGGTGCTAGGGACCTTCTGATGGAACCTCTCAGCCACCGCATCCCGACGTTTCAGGATGGTGTTCGCCCACAAGTTCAAAACTTGGTGGGCCAGAAACTCGATCGTGCGAGTGCCTGAGAGGAGGAACGTCTCCATAGCTTTCCTGGTACGTTCTTTGGAGAAATCCTCAGAGCGTATCAGGATACCTAAGGTCCCTAACCAGATATCCAGCCACGAAGTGGCTTGCATAGCACACTTCGCAACCTTCTCCTGGTTAAGGATCTCGGTTGCCGAGAATGAGACCTGCCGGTTGGAGAGTCTCTCAAGAGGGACTCCCCCCTGGTAAGCTCTTCCAAAGAATGGTGGAGAGGAAAAGCTAAACAAGGCTCCTCCAAGATCTCAAAGTACCTGCTCTGTTGTACGCGAGGAGGTGGGAGAAGCTTGTTGCCGGCACTGGAACAGTTGGAGGAGGCTAACTCAGAGAGCTGAACAGAGATCTTGTCCCTGGTACTCTTAACCCCCTGAGACCAGGGTAGAGCAGCACTGGCCTTAGAAGGTTTTTGAGTGCCAAATACGCGGTCTAAGACCGTGTCTTTGCCCTCTCGAGGAGGGATCTCTGGGTCAGCAAACCCATTGAGAGCCCTCATAAGAGTCAGAACTTGCCAAAATGCATGCTCTGACTCTTGTAGTTCTCCTCCGGATGTCGGACTTGCAGCGAAGTCTCCTGTCCCCAAAGGCTCTTCTTGGGGAGAATCGCGGACGTTCTCTGAGTGACTAGCTGGCTCTGTCCTAAGTCTCGTCGAGGATTTTGGCACTGTCTTTGAGTCCTTCGACTCCTTCCTGGGAAGGATGTAGGACTCTAACATAGATGGAGGCAAGTTCTTCTCCGCCCCTACCCGGGAAGACTTTTCAAGGCGAGGTGGGGTTTCCCTCATTGGTGCGATGGGGGAATGTCTCACCTCACGTGACCCCCCTGAAGACGGGAAATCCTCGTCCGACAGGGAGGGAGAAAAAGTCTCGGGGTGGGGGGGGGAGTGAACTTGCCTCGAAGGCTTACGAGGAGACAGCTTAGCTTTCGGAGAAGTCACCGCGTCCGAAACTCCTCTTTTTCTCTTCAGAGGGGTAGACGCAACCAGGGATCTGTGGCCTAAGTCAGAGAGAACAGGCTTGAAACCTTGTGTAACCACTCTGATTAGTGCCCCGGACCATGGCTGTTGACTGACAGCAGCGCTGTCAGACACTTCCTCTGGAGGGACAGGGATCGACAGATCCCTGGGAGGAGTTGCCATAGGGGGGTTCGCCTGGAAAGAAGAAGAAGGGTTCCTGGACCTTTCTGGATGCTCCCTTCCACCGCAGTGCGCGCTGTTCTGCGCTTGCGGGGAGGGGAGTGCGGCGATGGCGACCTTGCCGTGGGTTGTCCTGCAGCCTCGTGCATGGGAGGGTATTGACGCTCGTGCGATAGGGAATACCTGGGGTCGCGCGCATGAGACTGATGGCTCGCGCACGGGGGACTGCTGATGCGCATGCGTGCGCGGGCGATTGCGAGGGCGATTGCGAGGGCGATTGCGAGGGCGCGCAGGCGAGTGATGGGGTGTAGGAGCGTGCGCGGGAGACTGTGGGCTTACAGGAGAGTGCGCAGGAGGCTGGTTGCGCACGCGGGTGAATGTTCGCGCGTGCAGGATCAGGATGTTGGACACGTAGGCGTGCGGACGAGAGTTCGCACGCCCCAGATGCTGTAGGGCGCGCGCGCGCAGGAAAGATATCCCTGTGTGCGTGGGCGCGCGTCAGTATGGCGGCGCATAACTGTAGGAGAGGATGGGCACGCGCGCGATGGCGAGGGATGGTACGCTGGAGACAGCAGGCGGCGCTTTGGCGAGCGCTGGTGTGTATGCAAAGTCTTTGACTTCCCTACAGCTCCCAGATCCGAAGATCGTGGGCGCGCAGGAGAGATGGATGCGCGTGGGCGCTGGCGCGCGGGAGAGCGCTGGCGCGCGGGAGAGCGCTGGCGCGCGGGAGATCACTGACGCGTGGGAGAGCGCTGGCGCGTTGGTGAGCGCTGACGCGTAAGAGAGCGCTGGCGTGCAGGGGGTTGGTGGCACGCAGGAGGTTGATGGCGCGCAGGTGAGCGCTGGCGCGCAAGTGAGCGCTGGCGCGATACCTCAAGCAAAGCCTTGCGCACAGGAGAACGTTGGCGCGCATGTCCATCAGGGCGCGTAAGGGACGTATGCGCGCGATGGCGCGTACCCCCTTGTTGCCCCGTAATATGGATCGATGCCTGACGAGCATGTTAGTCAGGTTTTGTGGGCGCGTAAAGCGCATCAGCTTCCAGGTCGGCGTGCCCTTTGAAAGGACGACCTTCCACCGAAGGGGATCGCGAACGATCTGCTGAGAGGTCCAGGAACAGTCGGTGAATGCTGACGAGGCTCCTCTGCGGCAGACTGCAACGACGATGACGAATCAAAGAGGTGCCTCCTCACTGCTTTAAAAGGTGAAGGAAAGCCTCTCTGGCGAATAGGAAGGCGAGCCTTGGGACGGATGTGCCCTCTGGGGGCCGTTGGAGAGACTGTTGGACTTAGTTTCTCCCTCGTAGGTTGAGCAGGAATGGGAGAAACTAAGCCTTCAGCTACTGCGGGATGTGAAGAGGCAGAGGTATTAGGAGATACCGCATTGGATACCTCTGACACCACAACGTCGACAATTGACAGAGGATCAACCTCTGCCAAAGTCGGCGATTGCTTGACAGTGGCACCCAATCGGATGATGTCAAGTAGAGCTTCCTTGGAGGGCGAACCCTCGAGCCCCAAGGAAGACCAAAGCTGAAATAAATTAGTTAGTGACACATCCTCCCCCGGGGGGAGAGGTGGAGCTGCCTTGCTAAGGGAGGCAACGCCATCTCTCGAACCCCGAGTTTGGAAAAAGTCTCGGGGTGGGGGGGGAGTGAACTTGCCTCGAAGGCTTACGAGGAGACAGCTTAGCTTTCGGAGAAGTCACCGCGTCCGAAACTCCTCTTTTTCTCTTCAGAGGGGTAGACGCAACCAGGGATCTGTGGCCTAAGTCAGAGAGAACAGGCTTGAAACCTTGTGTAACCACTCTGATTAGTGCCCCGGACCATGGCTGTTGACTGACAGCAGCGCTGTCAGACACTTCCTCTGGAGGGACAGGGATCGACAGATCCCTGGGAGGAGTTGCCATAGGGGGGTTCGCCTGGAAAGAAGAAGAAGGGTTCCTGGACCTTTCTGGATGCTCCCTTCCACCGCAGTGCGCGCTGTTCTGCGCTTGCGGGGAGGGGAGTGCGGCGATGGCGACCTTGCCGTGGGTTGTCCTGCAGCCTCGTGCATTGGAGGGTATTGACGCTCGTGCGATAGGGAATACCTGGGGTCGCGCGCATGAGACTGATGGCTCGCGCACGGGGGACTGCTGATGCGCATGCGTGCGCGGGCGATTGCGAGGGCGATTGCGAGGGCGATTGCGAGGGCGATTGCGAGGGCGCGCAGGCGAGTGATGGGGTGTAGGAGCGTGCGCGGGAGACTGTGGGCTTACAGGAGAGTGCGCAGGAGGCTGGTTGCGCACGCGGGTGAATGTTCGCGCGTGCAGGATCAGGATGTTGGACACGTAGGCGTGCGGACGAGAGTTCGCACGCCCCAGATGCTGTAGGGCGCGCGCGCGTAGGAAAGATATCCCTGTGTGCGTGGGCGCGCGTCAGTATGGCGGCGCATAACTGTAGGAGAGGATGGGCACGCGCGCGATGGCGAGGGATGGTACGCTGGAGACAGCAGGCGGCGCTTTGGCGAGCGCTGGTGTGTATGCAAAGTCTTTGACTTCCCTACAGCTCCCAGATCCGAAGATCGTGGGCGCGCAGGAGAGATGGATGCGCGTGGGCGCTGGCGCGCGGGAGAGCGCTGGCGCGCGGGAGAGCGCTGGCGCGCGGGAGAGCGCTGGCGCGCGGGAGAGCGCTGGCGCGCGGGAGAGCGCTGGCGCGCGGGAGATCACTGACGCGTGGGAGAGCGCTGGCGCGTTGGTGAGCGCTGACGCGTAAGAGAGCGCTGGCGTGCAGGGGGTTGGTGGCACGCAGGAGGTTGATGGCGCGCAGGTGAGCGCTGGCGCGCAAGTGAGCGCTGGCGCGATACCTCAAGCAAAGCCTTGCGCACAGGAGAACGTTGGCGCGCATGTCCATCAGGGCGCGTAAGGGACGTATGCGCGCGATGGCGCGTACCCCCTTGTTGCCCCGTAATATGGATCGATGCCTGACGAGCATGTTAGTCAGGTTTTGTGGGCGCGTAAAGCGCATCAGCTTCCAGGTCGGCGTGCCCTTTGAAAGGACGACCTTCCACCGAAGGGGATCGCGAACGATCTGCTGAGAGGTCCAGGAACAGTCGGTGAATGCTGACGAGGCTCCTCTGCGGCAGACTGCAACGACGATGACGAATCAAAGAGGTGCCTCCTCACTGCTTTAAAAGGTGAAGGAAAGCCTCTCTGGCGAATAGGAAGGCGAGCCTTGGGACGGATGTGCCCTCTGGGGGCCGTTGGAGAGACTGTTGGACTTAGTTTCTCCCTCGTAGGTTGAGCAGGAATGGGAGAAACTAAGCCTTCAGCTACTGCGGGATGTGAAGAGGCAGAGGTATTAGGAGATACCGCATTGGATACCTCTGACACCACAACGTCGACAATTGACAGAGGATCAACCTCTGCCAAAGTCGGCGATTGCTTGACAGTGGCACCCAATCGGATGATGTCAAGTAGAGCTTCCTTGGAGGGCGAACCCTCGAGCCCCAAGGAAGACCAAAGCTGAAATAAATTAGTTAGTGACACATCCTCCCCCGGGGGGAGAGGTGGAGCTGCCTTGCTAAGGGAGGCAACGCCATCTCTCGAACCCCGAGTTTGGAAAACGGAACCACGGTCTACGCTACCACTCGACGGTCTCTCGAAAGAGACCTATCGAGTGGGAGCTTCGGAGGAGGTTTGGGCAACGGAAGAAGAGTCCTTGGGATTTTCTCCTTTCAAAGAAACCTTCGGAGATATATCCCGCCTGGACTTCTTCTTACGTCGCCGAGAAAACCTCTCCCACTGGGAGGTAGACCACTCCCTACACTCACCACACTTCTTATTACTATCACACCGTTGGCCTCTACAGTAAGGGCAAAGGGTGTGAGGGTCTGTCTCGACCGCTGACATGAATGTTCCACAGGGGCGGTCGGGTAATCCAAGACAGGTGCGCATAATCGCAGAGGCCAACTTCACACAAACCGGTCAAAGAAAAAGCAAAAAAGCATTAATGGCTGCCAAGAGAGAGGCGAGGATGAGAGAGGACACGTCCGTCTACCATCCGAGCCGAGAGCAAAGTGAGCTCAAGCACAGGTGTGTGTGAGGGGGGGGGGGGGGGCGGGTAGCAAGCTACCCTCCCCTACCCCCGCTAACTAGCGATGAGGTAGTAAACCCTCGTTAAAATTCTAATGGCTTGTCATTTCAGCTACGCCGAAAGTAATACCCCTATTAAATAGCGTGGTTTGTATGTCAGTTACGGAACAAAGGTTTGACTGGCTCTTATTCTTTTCTTCATCCTCCCCTCTCTTGGGGAGAGCAGCATCCTAGGTTCTCTGCACAGCTGACCTCAAACCACTGCAGGTAAACCATGCTCCTTTGTGTACCTAGTGTTAAGACTAATACTGTTGCGTCCCCATACCCTGGCGAGGTGGTAATGGGAAAGTCCTAGTTACACAGTTTTTCCTTCTAAAGAACTCGGAATATCTTTACCTGGACAGTCACACTTCTATATATACCTCAACACACAGCTTGTGTAGGCCGCGGACCTTGCGTAGCAAGGTTTTAGCGAGGTGCAGGGACTCCTTATTTTTGAGTACTGACATACTCAGATAAGGAGCCCCCGGGTAAAGCCAAAAGCCAGATTGGCTGGGACATCCACCCTACCTAAGGGGTGAGTCACCCCTATTAAATAGCGTGGTTTATATTCCAGTTACGGAACAAATGACAAATTTGTAGATAATTTGTATTTTTCCTAACTATACAAACCTTAGCTATTTAAACAAACTTACCCGCCAGCCCTATCCTCTTGAAGTCCTACCTCCAAGCAAAGTGAGCTCAATCACAGGTGTGTGAGGGGGACAGTAGCAAGCTACCCTCCCCTACCCCCGCTAAATAGCGGTATGGGTAGTTAACCCTCGCTAAATTTTAATGGCTCATCATTTCAGCTACGCCGAAAGTAATACCCCTATTAAATAACTAAGGTTTGTATAGTTAGGAAAAATACAAATTATCTATGAATTTGTCATTTTATATAAATCCAATTAGTAGAAAAATCATAGCTCAAGACAGATTGGCTTGGTGCATTCCCCTGCCAGGCACATATTAGAATAATGGGAAACACCATCAAATACATTAAGAACGTAAGGGAATGCGGGAAACCAGCATTTGAAATGCTTTACTAATTGTATTGGGCAATTAGAGAAAGCACCATTAGATGCACAAATTTACTTGTATTGCCACCGTAGGAAGTGAATGTCTGTGCCTCCTTTTAATATGCCTGAAAAGAGCTGGTGACTCCATGATAGTAAATGTAGTTGGTTGGGCTCTGTTAGAACATGCAAGTATTAATTGATCTACCACTGTTATGTTTAAAAAGCTTATGTTCTTCCTTTGATCCTCTCAGTATTTCTCATTAGAGCACATGGAGTCAATGTAGCATAATTTTGTAATTACTTGTACTGATATTTTGATTGCAGACTTAGATGGCTTCCCAGACTATTAATTAATTTAAGGAAGAGAATGGCCCTACTAAAAGTACTGGAAGGGGTATGTGAATTATATGATATCCAACAAAACAAAACTACCCATAAGTGCTTACATAAGTACTTATTACCTCAAGTGAAGCTTCAGCGACTGACTTCTGCAGATATCTCGAGCATCTTGAAGGAGTCTGTAATGTGAGTTCTGATATGGTTTAAACACTACATTTTGGCATGGAGTAAAACACTGCGGTTTACAAATACTGTACCCCTCTTGGCCTGTTTCTGTGGAATATATTACAAAATACCAGTCCCAGAATTCAGATTGCCTTGTTAATACTGGTAACCAGTGAGAGAAAGTCCTTTTATTGAAGGGAATTTGCCACCATTTTTTTTTGCCAATGCATTTACATTTTTCTTGGCTTTAAGGGAAGCAAGACATTAGTATTTGATGAGGTTGATCACCCTTTATAGAAAATTTATACTGTATACAGTAAACATCTTTCTTACCATTACTTTAATTTTAATTACTTGAATGTTAGTGCAGCATTTTCTCTTTTACTCATATATGTAATAGTTTGTATTTAAAATATCCAAATTTTTCAGACTTTTTTTTTTTTCTGTTGTGATCAGTTCTTGAGTTTTGATATTTTGACTCTTGTTTCTGGTTGGGGGGTCATTCAGCTCATCATGGAAATTTGTTTATTCCTACACAAATAAAAACAATTGTCTATTAATAATAGTGTATGTCTTTAGCGAACATGGACTGACTTTTTAAACTTTTAATAAGATAGACATAGTTGCCTGTCAGGTGGCTTGTATGCCCAGCCCACCCAACAGGGGGAGCAACCCTCAATTTGACTTACATCGCTGGACAGTACGGACGTACTTCTCGTCTTCCTCATCTGGCTTTTATATTTATAATCTTGCTTTTTCTTACAGATTGAATAAATGCTCTAGCAGAGTTGTGTTCAAGGGATATTAATGGAAGAAGTCAAGGATATGTAATGCTTCCTGATAATGGTAATTGTGAGACAATTTTCAATGGTACCTGCTAATACAGTATATAGTATGTTTGTTCCTGTTGAGTTGCATGTCTGTTGCTGTTCTATCCCTCATCTGTGTGACCTTACAATGATGATAATGATGACAACATGAACTAAGGAGTTGGTTTTCCTTGGCCTTCACTGGTGAGGATAGTCATTGTCCACAGAGTGTGAAGGGAAGGGTGCTACCCTGCTTTCTGTTATTATCTTCCTGACCCTTGAAAATAGCTGAAAATGCATCATATTTCCCCATGAGACTGTTTTCATTTGCCTGCACCACTGTTGTAGAAGACAAACTTCAAGTTCTTCCTTCTCCCATATCTCATCTTTGTTGTCTTCAATGCAACAATTAAGAGAAGGACATGAAGATATCATCAAAAAGGTCCTGGAAGTGGAATAAATAGGAGCCGTGTACACATAACTCCTACCATTTCTCTCCCCATGGGAGACACAGGTCTCTCATCTCTTATGTGGAACTGAGCTTATGCACTGTCTGTCGGGACGAAGAGCATCGCACTTTTTCCCCTTTCTGGATGGTCTTCTCTTCTCTCTCATTTCTTGGGGAAGAGAGTAGTGGGTCGGGCCATAACTATTCCATTCCGGGAAGGGCTTTTGATGCGCTGCTCTTGCTTCAACTGTTCCTGATCTTCCTATCATGCTCATGAGCCTTTTCTTGCCACCAGAAGAGGACAGCTGCTTGAGGTGAAGGAAAGTCTTCAGATCATTCCCGAGCACCAAGAACCTCCCTTGATGGAATTGATTTGTAATATACTATTAATCTAACTAATATTCTTTGAATATGAATTTCATCATATTATTAATATTACTATTACTAGCTAAACTACAACCCTAGTTGGAAAAGCAGGATGCTATAAGCCCAAGGGCTCCAACAGAGAAAAATAGCACAGTGAGGAAAGGAAATAAATAAACTACAAGAAGTAATGAATAAGTAATATGAAATATTTTGAGATTAGTAACAACATTATGGGGCCCTGCCGGTAAGGCAATATGTGGGGGGTATAGGATGAAAAACGCAAAATCCTGAAAAAATTTACTGAGGTTCGTTTGGCAATGGAGAATCCGTTTATAAAATATTTTTTCAAAATTCCTCTCACTTTCATAGTTACAGGGTAATTAGTAAAATTAACTCAATAAGCCAAAAACATTGATCCCAACAAGAAAATGCAGTATTTCTGTTATTGTAAATTTTGATTATCACAGTATTACATTTTAATATAAAAAAAAATTGTGAGCAATGGCATCTGTAAAGATTCAATGAGTCACAAGATAGGAAGTTGGTCATTACACCCTTCAGTGCTAGCACAAACCTCAGATAGACTACACGTTTGAGTATGACCTCTGACATTCGCTCTCTTTTACGTCTGTTTTTCTTGGTTTCAGTAAGAATTTCGTCATGCCAAATAGTAAAAGACAATATAAAGAAGAAGAAAATTTGCTGTAATAAGAGTTCAGAAGTGGTTAATATCGGCGATATTAGCGGAGTTAGGGAAGAAGAGTGTGTGTTCTAGATGAAAGTGACTGCGTCGCCTGACACAGTGCCCCAAGAATTAAGATATTGAGCAAAGGGATCATTTATGATTAAGTAATGATAGATAACATTGTTTTGGTTCATTAATATTCAAAAAGGAACCTAAAATTCATAATAATTATGATTTATTAATATTGTCTTTGTAAAAATACAAAGAAAAACTTTGAACAGCCATATCTCTAAACTATGTATACCTGTACTTATTGACCTTCAAATTCTCTTAGTTTTAAAGATATAGCATTGAAATTTTGTATATAACTCAGAAAAACACAAAACAATCAAATTGAGCACTTTTTTCCAATTTTATTTTGTTCCGTAACTGAATACAAACCACGCTATTTACATCTGGTAATTACTTCGGCGCAGCCGATGTCAAGCCATAAAGTTTAAACGAGGGTTTCCTACCCCACCGCTAGTTAGGGGGGGGGGGGGCTTGCTAGCCCTCCACCCTCACACACACCGGTAATTCGTCCACTTTACTTTTGGCTCGGAGAGACAACAGACCTGTCAGCGCTCTCCTCTCTTTTGACTGACATAATTTTTGTTTGCTTTTTCTTTCAGTGTTTGTGTGTGAAGTTGGCCTCTATTATCATCATGCGCACTTGCCCTGGTCTTCCTGGCCGCCCTTGTGGGACCTTTATTCGGCCGTGGAAACAAATCCACACTCCTTATGCCCTCAGTGTAGGGGCCAACGGTGTGATAGTGCTAATATGTGTATTGAGTGTAGGGAGTGGTCTACCTCCCAGTGGGAGAGGTTTGCCCGGCGACGTAAGAAGAAGGCTAAAAGGGATCGTTCTCCTTCCGAGATTTCTTGGGAGAAAGAAAATCCTAGTTGTTCCGTAACTGAATACAAACCACGCTATTTACATGGGGTAATTACTTTGGCGCAGCCGATGACGAGCCATAAAGTTTTAACGAGGGTTTCCTACCTCACCGCTAGTTAGCGGGGGGGGGGGGGGGGGGGGGCTTGCTACCCCTCCACCCTCACACACACCGGTAATTCGTCCACTTTACTTTTGGCTCGGAGAGATGACAGACCTGTCAGAGCCTTCCTCTCTTTTGACTGCCATAATTTTTGTTTGCTTTTTCTTTCAGTGTTTGTGTGTGAAGTTGGCCTCTATTATCATCATGCGCACTTGCCCTGGTCTTCCCAGCCGCCCTTGTGTGACCTTTTTGTCGGCCGTGGAAACAGATCCGCACTCCTTATGCCCTCAGTGTAGGGGCCAACGGTGTGATAGTGCTAATATGTGTATTGAGTGTAGGGAGTGGTCTACCTCCCAGTGGGAGAGGTTTGCCCGGCGACGTAAGAAGAAGGCTAAAAGGGATCGTTCTCCTTCCGAGATTTCTTGGGAGAAAGAAAATCCTAGTTGTTCCGTAACTGAATACAAACCACGCTATTTACATGGGGTAATTACTTTGGCGCAGCCGATGACGAGCCATAAAGTTTTAACGAGGGTTTCCTACCCCACCGCTAGTTAGGGGGGGGGGGGTAGCTTGCTACCCCTCCACCCTCACACACACCGGTAATTCGTCCACTTTACTTTTGGCTCGGAGAGATGACAGACCTGTCAGAGCCTTCCTCTCTTTTGACTGCCATAATTTTTGTTTGCTTTTTCTTTCAGTGTTTGTGTGTGAAATTGGCCTCTATTATCATCATGCGCACTTGCCCTGGTCTTCCCGGCCGCCCTTGTGTGACTTTTTTGTCGGCCGTGGAAACAGATCCGCACTCCTTATGCCCTCAGTGTAGGGGCCAACGGTGTGATAGTGCTAATATGTGTATTGAGTGTAGGGAGTGGTCTACCTCCCAGTGGGAGAGGTTTGCCCGGCGACGTAAGAAGAAGGCTCTAAAAGGGATCGTTCTCCTTCCGAGGTCTCTCGGGAGAGAGAAAATCCTAGTTGTTACGCAACTAAACAAACCACGCTATTTACATGGGGTAATTACTTCGGCGCAGCCGATGACGAGCCATAAAGTTTTAACAAGGGTTTCCTACCCCACCGCTAGTTAGCGGGGGGGGGGGGGGGTTGCTACCCCTCCACCCTCACACACACCGGTAATTCGTCCACTTTACTTTTGGCTCGGAGAGACGACAGACCTGTCAGCGCTCTCCTCTCTTTTGACTGCCATAATTTTTGTTTGCTTTTTCTTTCAGTGTTTGTGTGTGAAGTTGACCTCTATTATCATCATGCGCACTTGCCCTGGACATCCCGGCCGCCCTTGTGGGACCTTTATGTCGGCCGTGGAAACAGATCCGCACTTCTTATGCCCTCAGTGTAGGGGCCAACGGTGTGATAGTGCTAATATGTGTATTGAGTGTAGGGAGTGGTCTACCTCCCAGTGGGAGAGGTTTGCCTGGCAACGTAAGAAGAAGGCTAAAAGGGATCATTCTCCTTCTGAGGTTTCTCGGGAGAGAGAAAATCCTAGGTCTTCTCCTTCCGCAGCCCATTCCTCCTTTGTTTGTGAGCACTGGGAGAACAAAGAGGAGGGTCACCAAGAATACCATCTCCGCATGGATTTGTAGGGTAATCCATCTGTCCCTGAAACGACCCTCCTCCGTCACGTCACCCTAGAGCACATGATGTCAGAGGCGTAGCTACGTCCCTGGCCTTCAAGAAGAACTTTTCAGTGACGCAGGTTCTACAAGCAGGGGTGTGGAAGCGTCAGACAACCTTCACAGCCCACTACCTGCAAGACGTGACACACAGGAGGCTCGATACGTTCTCTATCGGCCCTGTGGTGGCTGCACAACAGCTGGTTTAAAACCTCGGGCTCCTTAATGGACAAGTAGCAGAAGGTTGAGGGCATCGTTACCCAGTCTTAGTCTGCATGAATGAAAAGGTTTGTCTGGCCCTTATTCTTTTCTTCATCCTCCCCTCTCTTGGGGAAAGCACCATCCTGGGTTCTCTGCACAGCTGACCTCAAACCACTGCAGGTAAACCATGTTTCCTTGTGTTCCTAGTATTAAGTTAATACTGTCATGTACCCATACCCTGATGAGGTGGTATTGGGAGAGTCCTAGTCTAAAGTTTCCATCTAAAGAACTTCAGGTCAACTTCCTAGGACGAGTCACACTTCATACCTTCACACACAGCTTATGTAGGCCGCAGCCCTTGCGCAGCAAGGATCTAGCGAGGTGCAGGGACTCCTTATTGTTGAGTGCTGACACACTCAGATACTGAGTCCCCGGGCAAAGCCAAAAGCCAGTACTGGCTGGGGCTTACCACCCTTCCTAAGGGGTGAGTCACCCATATTAAATAGAGTGGTTTGTATTTCAGTTACGGAACAAATGACAAATTCGTAGGTAATTTGTATTTTTCCTAATTATACAAACCTTAGCTATTTAATCAAACTTGCCCGCCAGCCCTATCCCCCGTGAAGTCCTACCTCTAAGCAAAGTTAGCTCAATCCCAGGTGTGTGTGAGGGGGGAGGTGGCAAGCTACCCTCCCTACCCCCCCACTAACTAGCGGTGGGGTATTAAACCCTCGTTAAAATTCTAATGGCTCGTCATTTCAGCTACGCCGAAAGTAATTACCCATGTTAAATAGCTAAGGTTTGCATAGTTAGGAAAAATACAAATTACCTATGAATTTGTCATACTTACCCGCTCGTTATATAATAATAGCTTTATGCTTCTGTCCGGCAGAAATTCAAACCTCGCAGCAATCGCATAGATATGCCTGGTATACACTAGCGCCACCATGGAGCTAGGTCGAACTATCCCTCCTAGTATCAGATTTCCTTCTGCCCCCATACTGGCTACATAGAAAAGGAATTTGCTCGTGTTTAACCTGGATTTTAGCAGTACCTTGGTGATGTACTCTTGTTAAGGGTTTGAGCATTCGCTTCTTGGGGGTTTGTTTGATATTTTATTGCTATGTTATAGCGTAAAAGGTAGGATTGGAAATTTTTCAACCAATTTTTTAACTAACGAAAGCATATGGCGATAGGTAAACATTTCGCCTCATCGATGACGTCACAGTCATTTGACATAAGCTTGAGTATGACTTGCTTTTTCTTTCTGTTTCTACAAATAATGATAAGTTAATACTATCTTACAAAATATTTAGTTATATAAAATAAAAGGATTATGTTATTTTAAGAAAATTTTTTTCCTTTTGGTATGCTTTCTTTCTTTAGGCTATGCAGTCCTCAGTCTATCGTTACAGTAATACTCTTTGTATCGATATTTATGAAAAGTACATTTTTCTTTAAAAACTAAGTTTTTGAATTATACTAGATAAAAGGAATATGTCATTTTCCAATTATATTGGTCCTTTTAGTATTTTTTCTTTAACTAATCTGCTTACAAAGATTAAAGAGAATTAGAGTTCAGTTAATTTTTATACGATGTAGTATTCATGACAATCGATATAGTCTCACGATTCTTTGGATCGTTGTTTACTTGTTCGTTTTTGGAATACAAAAATTATTCGTATAATATTTATAAATGTTCCAATTGTTAAATGTGACTACAGGTATTCGTCTTTTATTGGAACCCCTTAATATTAAGGGTTGATTTAAATATTTATATTCTTTATTTCTATATCTATTCATGTAATATGTTAATATTTTATATTAAATATTTTGTTACATTTTCTATGGGATTCAGTGACTATTGCATTCCCATTTAAGCCCTTGACAGAATAGTAAGTTCTCCCTCTACGGGCGTGTATACTTTTGGTTTTATACCTAAGAGTCAAAAATGCAAATTTTTAGTGCTAAATTAGTGCAGTGAATTTTATTTAATACAGGGAGGGTGCTTCTGTTCGGACCTGTCGTTATCCTAGCCTTAGACCTCTTTTAAGCTTCCGGACCCATGGGAGAAGTTAAGTCAAGCGGCAAAGGGAAGCGAGAGGCTTAGCCTGGCGGTTACCGTCTTATAAGACCCGAGCAGAAGTCCCCTCGAGCGTTTTCTGTTGACGATCCCCAGAACGCTCGCCCTCGCCGTAGGTAAGGCGAGGTAAAAGTGTTTTCTAACTTTAACCGATATCGCGCATCAGGTGCGAAGCTGAAAACAAAATTTAAAAATCATTCTTGACAGGTAATGAGCATTTAATGTTCTTACCTCTTATAAAGAGCTGAACTTGATGGTGCTTGCCAAGCAGCTGAGCATGATGGCGCTCGCCAGGTGGCTTAGCATGGCGCCTCGCGTCAAGCTGAACGTGGCGCCTTGTGCCAAGTTGAACGTGACCCTTTGCGCTAAGCTGAGCATGTCGCCTCACATCAAGCTTAACGTGATGCCTCGCGCCAAGCTGAGCGTGACAACAACAGAGCGTTGGTCATCTAGCTTTCACTAGACGCGATAGGCATAGCTCCGAGCGTCTGAATCGCGAGCGTTTTTTAATCGCAAGCGTTATTATTCTGAAAGTCACGTGGCGCCGAGCGTCAAGAGCTTGCATTACATCAAGTAGAACTTGATGTCTACATGACCATGAGCGTCTAGCGTTGGAACTTTGTTACGCCAGGCGCTATATTAAGAAATAAATATTAACTAGAAAGATATGTTCTCAGACCAAGGCCTGTTTGAACTAATTCTTGGTTGGGAGAGCTAGAATTAAACCTCTAAAGCATTGAGGCAGAATTCAGAACCTTAAGGAGTTGATTCCTAGGAAATAAGACATCTCTACCTAGGTTAGAGACTTGTAGGAGGAAGGGAGTGACTTTCAGAAACTCATGAGAGTTTTCTGAAGTTTCCATTTTATTTTTGTACCTGCTGCTCCTCATTCCGCCTTCAGAATTTTTCGCTTGAAGAGTTTCCATTTTATTTTTGTACCTGCTGCTCCTCATTCCGCCTTCAGAGTTTTTCGCTAAGGAAGACGGCAAAGGAGTCTCTATTTATTATTTTATTATTATTACTAGCCAAGCTACAACCCTAGTTGGAAAAGCAGTATGCTATAAGCCTAAGGGCTCCAATAGGGAAAGATTGCTCAGTAAGGAGAGGAAATAAGGAAATAAATAAATGATAAGAATAAATTAACATTAAATCATTCTGAGAAAAGTAACAAAGTCAAAAAACAGTGCTGATAGAGCAGTGCTTTAGCGCATCCTTAATGCAGCATAAAGAACCTAACTGCAAAAGCAGGAAGTGCATTAGGGCTTTTGTAAGAGAAGGGAGTCCCCCTTTCTTGCTGTATACAGCCTGTCAGGATGTCAGAAGTTGGCAAAGCTTTAGTTCAGACTGATAAGGATCTTGTTCCTGAGTCTGGTGTTACGGTACAGGCACCGCCGCTTCCGCCAGACTGTTTTCCTTCCGCTGAAATGCGGATCGTGATGTAAGCAATGAGGAAGGTGAGTTCGCGATCAAAGTTTTCTACACCGGTGTCACCTAATGTTGATCCTAGTTGGACTATGCTGCTGGCATGAAGCAACAACTCTCATCTTTTATGCAGTCTTATCAGCCTGCTGTTAGCAAAGCGTTGGTTCGTCATGATTCTTTTCAGGACGCGTTGTCGCACAGGTGGCCTACCAACAAGCTAATTTTGAACAGCGTGATAAGGCTTCTATATCCCATTGAGTGTCTTCTCTTGATACCAGACATCAAACGGCCAAGCGTGTCATAGAGCGTTTACCTTCCAAGCGCGGCGACAATCGCTAGGCAGCTAAGCGCGACATTGGGCGTCAAGCTGAACGTGACATCGGGCGTCAAGCTGAACGTGACGTCGAGAAACAAGCTCGTGACGTCGAACGTCAAACAAACCGTGACGTCCAACGTCAGTCACATACTGTTCAAGCTACGTCCAGAGGACAAAACCTCTCTATGGAGACTCATAAGACTTTGCTTGCAGTAGTAAAAAAGGTCCACTGGATGATCTCTTTAGATCTCCAGGATGCTTACTTCTACTTCCTCATCCATCCGAACTTCAAGCTACCGGAAGGTTCGTGTATGGGAGGAAGTTGTCCAGTTTTGAGTTCTTTGTTTTGGGCTAAGCACCACCCCTCAAATAGAGGGTGTGTCTGTAACGATGTATCTTTGTGTCCTATCCTTAGACCTCTGTTAAGAAGTATTCTAGTTTTGGGGCCTTAGGCTTCGGCCTCACCACTGCCCCTCTAGTCTTCACAAAGATCATGATGAATGTGGCAAGCATGCTCCACTCAAGAGGCATCAGAGCCTCCTTGTACTTGGACGATTGGCTACTAAGAGCCCTTCTCCCTCAATCGCTGTCTGGAGGATTTGCGTCTGACAATGAGTCTGTCAGAGGAGCTAGGACTTTTGGTGAATTCAGAGAAGTCTCAATTGATCCCTTCAAGTAAGATCCTATATTTTGGGATGGAGATTCACAGTCTGACTTTTCAGGTTTTTCCATCACCTGCAAGAATACAGCTAGCTCTCCTAAGGCTTTGTGCCTTTCTAAAGAAGGAGTTTTGTTCAGTGAGGGAGTGGATGAGTCTCCTGGGAACCCTCTCTTCACTAGAACAATTTGTATGTCTGGGGAAACTAAATTTACGACCCCTTCAGTTCCATCTCAATTGCCATTGGAGCAAAGAGGACAACCTCAACAAGGAGAGCATTCCTCTTACGGAACCAATAAAAGAGTGCCTTCGTTGGTGGAACAACATAAACAGGCTCCAGGAAGATCTCTCTTTGGAACAAAAGAGCCCAGACCTTGTGTTGTTTTCCGACGCCTCGGACTGGGGGTGGGGAGCAACACTAGGAAAGTCAGAGATTTCGGGTCTGTGGACAAAACAACAGCAAAGTCTCCACATCAATCAAAAGGAGCTGTTTGCAGTCCTGTTGGCTCTCAAGGGGTTCGAAAAGCTAGTACTGAACAAAGTAATGCAAATCAATGCAGACAATACCACAGCTTTGGCCTACATAGCGAAACAAGGGGGAACGCATTCGAGGCCTCTTTACAAGATAGTAAAAGCTCTTCTCGTTTGGGCACATCAAAGAAAGATATCCCTGTTGACAAGATTCATTCAAGGGGAAAAGAATGTGAGGGCAGACAGCCTCAGCAGGAGGAATCAAGTTCTCCCCAGAGAGTGGACACTGCATCTAGATGTATGAAAGAAACTTTGGCGGATTTGGGGCCGCCCTCTCATAGATCTATTCGCAACTTCAAAAACCAGAAGACTAGAGAATTGTTGCTCCCCAGTTCCGGATCTCGAAGCGTCACACATAGACGCATTCCTCATGGATTGGTCACACCTAGATGTGTACGCTTTCCCTCCATTTAAGGTGCTGTACAAATTACTACAAAAGTTTGTGTCTCACGAGGGAACCAGATTAACGTTAATAGCCCCCTTCTGGCCGTCAAGAGGTTGGCTCACAGAGGTACTGGAATGGATGGTGGATATTCCAAGAGGCTTGCCATTGAGAATAGATCTTCTCAGACAACCCCACTTGGCAAGAAACCATCTAAACCTCCAAGCTCTACGTCTGTCTACCTTCAGACTATCGAAAAACTCTCAAGATCTAGAGGATTTACGAAGGAAGCAGCCAAGGCTATTGCTAGAGCAAGAAGAACTTCTACTATCAGGGTGTACCAATCTAAGTGGAAAGTTTTTAGAGCATGGGGTAAAGCTAACTCAGTTTCTTCATCCTATACCTCTATAGCTCAAATTGCCGATTTTTTTTTTAGAGCTTAGAAGAAGGCACAATTTCTCCTCCTCAACCATTAAAGGGTACAGGAGTATGTCAGCAGCGGTCGTCAGGCATAGGCATTTAGACCTCTCGAATAACAAGGACCTTCAGGCTCTCCTTAGATCTTTTGAAACCTCTAAAAAACGTCAACAGGAGTCACCAGCCTGGAATTTAGACGTGGTTTTAAAATTTCTTATGAGTGACAGATTCGAACCTTTGAACTCTGCTTCTTTTAAAGATCTGACTTTAAAGACTTTATTTTTATTAAGCTTAGCAACAGCTAAAAGGGTCAGTGAAGTTCATGCTTTTAGAAAAAACATTGGCTTTAGAAACGGCAAAGCTATATGCTCCCTGCAGCTTGAATTTCTAGCCAAGAATGAATGTCCTTCTCACCCATGGCCAAAATCTTTCGAAATTGCTAACCTCTCTGATTTGATGGGTGAGGAGCTATAGAAGGTTCCTTCTTTGTCCTGTTAGAGCACTAAGGTTCTATTTAGACAGGACTAAAGGTTTAAGAGGCAATTCAGAAGCTCTTTGGTGTGCAGTCATAAAACCTGCTTTTTCTATGTCTAAAAACGCCTTATCATATTTTATGAGACTTTTGATTAAAGAAGCTCACGCACACAGTAGTGAGGCAGACCTTAAGCTCCTGAAAGTTGAGACTCATGAAGTTAGAGCTGTGGCAACTTCTATAGCTTTTAAACAAAATCATTCTCTGCAAAGTATGATGAATACAACGTTTTGGAGACGTAATCTGTATTCGCATCACTTTATTTAAAACGTGTCTAGACTCTTTATGAGGACTGCTACACTTTGCGTCCATTCGTAGCAGGAAATGCAATAGTAGGTGAAGGATCTACCACGACACTCCCTTAATCCTTAGTACCCTTTTCCCCTCTTGGAACTTGTATGTATTTTTATGATTGGAGGAAATTGTTAGACAATCTTCCGCAATCTTTGACTTAGTCAGGTAGTCATTTGTTCCTTGAGAGCGCCCGGAACAAGGGTATTAGTTGAGGTCCTGTCAGCATAGAGGTTATTCACTGTTTGACAGCTCCTAGAGTTCTTCAGCCCCCTGGGTGGATCGCTGGTTCTCAAAGGACAGCAGACTTATTAATGCAGAGAACCATTGAAGTCAGCTTCCTTAATAGGTACGAACCCTTAAGCTAGTTTTGTTTTAAACTCTCAAGTGAAATTCCATTAATATTGCTGTCTCTGACCCGCCACCAAGGGTGTCAATCAGCTATTATTATATAACCAGCGGGTAAGTTTAAATGTTTAAAAATTATATTTTCATTATAAAATAAATTTTTTAACATACTTACCCCCACTGGTTATATCTTGAAATCCCCCCCTCCTCCCCTCTAGAGACTTATGTGCATGGAAAATCTGATACTAGGAGGGATAGTTCAACCTAGCTCCGTGGTGGCGCTAGTGTATACCTGGCATATCTATGCGATTGCTGCGAGTTTTGAATTTCTGCTGGACAGAAGCATAAAGCTATTTCTGGGTCGACATGTGACGCCCGGTGAAAAGGGTCCTTCTTATCTCTTTTCTGATATAAATACTTCCAAATATACCAGAGAAAGTTAAAGCATGGAATGCAGAGGTTACTACCCTCGCGCGAGCACCCTTAGGGCGTCATCTTCCATTTAGATCAATCCTTCCTCAAAAGGGGGAGCCGCCCTAACGGCACCAACCTAAGTCACCCGATCCACTCAGCGACGCCTGCCTCGAGCGCCCTCTACTCATCCTTCTGTTGGACTTGTACTACGACGGTTGCTTTGTTTTGTGTCTCGCTTTTCGCTGAGTTTTTGTGGATTTCTTCATCATGGCTGAAGCTCTCCTTACTCCTGCACCAATGTTAAGTACCATAGATTGTTTTGACAGTTTTTCTAGTACCGGGCAAGTAGTGTTAAGTAATAGGAAGTGTTTTTTAATTCGTTCGGCCCTGTGCCTACCGTGGTCCACGCGGCCATTTTCATTGTGTACAGTACGCTCAGTGCGTTTTCTTTGCTTTTCGTTGCCCTTTTGGTACTGTTATCTGTTAGGTTCAATAATCTTAAGTAATTTTATTTTAATCATATTTTAAGATTGTAGGCTCCATGAGTCTGTTTGAACCGTTTATTTTTATTTGTGGTACTTATTAGTCGTTTACAAGTCCGTTTCTGTTAACGAAAAATAGCGTTCGGGGTTTCATTACAGTTTAGTACCGCCGATTCGGTAGGTCTTTTATTATTATCATTCTTTGACTGTATTCCCCTTTCGCTATTCTTTGTTAGTCTTTTATTGTTATTTTCGGACAGATGTGTTTTATTTTTTGAGGTTTGTGCTTGTTAGATTGACCGTCGTAACCGACGCGTCCGAGGGAATAGGATTCCCGTTTTCTTTATTATAGACTCAGGGGCCCGTTCTCTCTGTCTCACTTAAGGGATAACTACGTTATAGACGTGATTGTTTTAAGGTTACGACGATCTTTCTTGGCTTATAGTTGGTGTTAGATCCGTGTCGTGTTAGAGTCGCTTTAGGTATCGGCCTGCCTTGCGCGGCCTTATGTTCCTCCCCCCCCCATTAGTTCCACTCTCTCCTCGCTCTGGCCTGGGAGTTGAGTTGGAACATTATTCATAATCCGCCGTGAGTTTCACTCTGACTGGGAACGCTTATTACTTATTACCTTTTGCGCCCCTTCGACAGGGAATCCTCCCCTCGTTGGCTTTCCGCAACTTGACTCCTGCTTCGGCCTTCCATTCACACGAATCTGATGTATCTTCTTCTTGTTTTTACTCTTCGGCGCGTCCTCCTGGAGTGCTGTGGAGATTTTTACTACATCCAGTTAACGTATCCCTTCATTGGATTAAGGATCTATTACCAAACACACCCCCCCCCTCTCATGGCCGCCAGGCTTCCATCGCCCTCCGGCTTTCCCATTACATAAGCCATAATTGTTAAAAAGTAATTACTCCGGAGCTTCGGCTCCTCCATATTCATATTGTGTATCAGTTCTATCATGATTATTTTATTTTTGTAGCAATTACGCCGGATCTCCGGCTCCTTTTAGTACACGACCTCGGTTATTCACATCAACTTAAGCTTCCCTGTCTTTAAGTTTATATACTTAGTAAAGCTTCTGGGACACTTTATACTTATCGACCCTTTTTTATTACAGAAAGTAAGCTGTGCTGCCAAGGGCTGTTCCGCCACCTTTCTCGATCCGGTAGGCCATGACGTCTGCCGGTCGCATGCCCACTGCGCGATCTCTTTTATCCGGGAGGATGGCCAGGCCCCTTACATTGATCTGGTTCCCGGAAGCATGTGCGCTCTGCTACGAGCTTTCCTCCATTCTCTTCAATGATGAGGTAAGTGAGTGATGTTTTCTGCATGCTAGTTTTTAAGGCTCCGCTTTATATATTGGTCGTTGGTATTTTTTATTGCTTTCACATAGTGATTCAATGTATCCTGTTTTTTTGTCCTGATACTTTCCCATACTTTCCCGTCTGCCGTTCTAAGTTACCCCCCTTTTTTCAGGCTGACGAGGATTCACTCCGGGCTGCCAAAACCAGCCTCCGCTCCTGGGTGTCTGGTTTCGGACGGAATGCCCCAACTGGTTGCCCCTACCTCCTTAATTTGGACATGGCTTCCCGGTTATTCCCTGGTTCTTCCTCGGCTGCAGTGCCTCCAGAACAAGATGCCCCTATCATCGAGAGTATCAGAGCTGCCCTTCCGGTAGAAGAGGAACACCTGCTCTCCGGAGACATCTCATCCCTGGACATTCACACCGAACCAATGGATGAGCAGGTGAGAGGTGTGGATTTGGCAGAAACCTTTCTTTCTCCTACCCCTTCCTCTTCATCTTCTTTCCACGGCTTTGACAAACCTCAGGCTTGTCCTTGGGAGGGTTCTGTCTCGGTTCGTCCCAAGGTGAAACCTATTCGTAAAAGTAAACCTAAAACTAATGTTCCAGCTTCGCCTCAATCCATTTCTCCGATACCAGGACCTTCCTCAGCCCCTGACGTCCCAATGCTTTCACGCACCCCTCCCCATCCTAAAGGGCAGAAAGGTAAGTCCACTAAATCTAAGGCTTCCGCTGTAGGTAGCTCCTCGGACAGCCAACTAACCTTAGAATCCGTACAGGACATGGTGGAGACGAAGCTGCAACGACACTCCGGGGTCATAGCAGAGCTGAAGGACATGGTGGCTAGCCTCATAACAGACAAGTCTCACCCTGCACCGTCCCCAGTTCCTGACGCATCGAAGCTTCCACCCTTCGATAAAAATGACCCCTGGAGGTGCGCATTGCATGCCCCTTATTTGGATGGCACGCTTACACTTGAAGGGTTAGGGACCCGTCCTCTCGAGGATCTGGAGTTCTTCCCTCCAGGTCTCCAGTTCCCCTTCAATGGCTTTGTTCACTTACGTGAACATGCCTTAGTGCGGATAGACAAGGTCCCGAAGGAGACGGTTATATTCCCAAAGGAGCAGGCCCAAGCTGTCTGGGCCCGTACTCTGGCGGAATGGGGTTGCCATAATTCCAAACAAACCCCCCACAAAGGAGCGTATACCATCTTTATCACTCCTCCGTCCATCCCTTCCCCGCTTACTGATAAAATCGCGGAATTAACTATTCAGTCAGTTAAGGATGGCATTCCCATGCCGTTCCTTAAAGAAACAGATCCCACCTCTCTCCTCGTCCCTGGCACCTCGGCGCTCTGGAACGAGGCTTCCTCTACGTTCACGGTGGGTAAGTTAGACCCAGACTGCGCTTCCTCTCTCTTCTCGGAGAGACTCCCTAAGATAACGGACCACTTGTTGAAAGTGGAATTCGATTCGAGAAACCGGCGGGCAAGAACTCTTAACTCTGTAGTTTCCTCAGAGCTCATTGCCTCCTTATATAGTGATGAACCTCTCTTCCGGGTGCAGGCGAAGAACCTCCTGCAGTCGTTCCAGTCGGACCTACATGACTTCTGGACGGCGAGAACTAATTGTCGGAAGTATGTTCTCGCTGAAGCCTCTATTCGGCATGAGCCCAACAGGCTCATTACCTCTTCCTGTTGGGGTAAAACCCTGTTCCCCCAGGAAGAAGTTGATAAGGTTCTCCAAGATGCAGCAAGGGCTAATCAGAACCTTCAGGTTAGGTGGGGCCTTTCGAATAAACGTAAGTTTGAGAACTTGCCCCGTCAACCCTTCTCAAAGAAAAAGCAGAGGTCGTATGTTCATTATAAAACAGGTAGAGGTCACCTTCATCATTCCACGGGCCCTCATTCTTCAACTCCCTCTACGTCTAAAGCCCCTCCTCAACAGATTGTCTTCCTCCCGGCTCTTCAAGGTTCCCAACCAACTGCAGCTACTTCTTGGAGGACCTCCCCTGCCTTCAATCAGGCGTACGAGACCTCGGGTTCCTTTCAAGGATACCCTCGAGGCGGCGCCAGGGGGAGAGGTCAGTTCCGCCAACGAGGCGGACCTAAAGCTAAGGGTTCCCGAGGGGGTCGTGGGGCTAAGTTCAGCCCCACGCAAGGAAGCAACTCCAGTAGGGGGGAGACTGTTCCAGTTTCGGGACCAATGGACCTTCAGTCCTTGGGCCCACAGTATAGTATCAAAAGGCCTGGGCTGGAAATGGGCACTAGGTTCGCCACCTCCCATAGTGTCCTTCTTCTAGAAGCCCACTCCCATCCTAAAGGAATACACCAAGGACCTCCTGAAGAAGAAAGCGATAAAGAGGGTACGGTCCCTGAAATTTCAGGGCCGTCTGTTCACGGTGCCCAAAAAGAATTCATCGGCGTTAAGAGTGGTCCTGGACCCGTCCAAACTGAATTCTTACATTCTTTGCGACAGGTTCCGCATGCTGACTATCTCTCAGGTACAGACCTTACTTCCCCGTGGGGCCGTCACCACCTCTATCGATCTTACAGACGCCTATTATCACGTCTCAGTAGCAAGAAACTTCTCTCCTTACCTCGGCTTCCGCCTGGGCAGGAAATCTTACGCGTTCAAAGTGATGCCGTTCGGTCTCAATATCGCTCCCAGGATATTCACGAAACTAGGGGAGACGATTCTAGAACAGCTCAGGAGCCAGGGGATCATGGTGATCGCTTATTTAGACGAATGGCTCATCTAGGCACGGACGATTCAGGACTGCCACATGGCTACAACCAAAGTGGTTCGGTTCCTGCACAAGGTGGGATTCCAAGTCAACTTACAGAAATCCCGCCTTCAACTAGCAAGCAAATTCGAATGGTTAGGCATCCGATGGGACCTCAAAAGTCACGAACTGTCTCTTCCTCCCAAAAAGGTCAAAGAGATAGCTTCGAAGACAAGACACTTTATCAAGAACGAACATATTTCAAGAAGGGCCTTAGAAAGAGTGCTAGGCCTCCTCCAATTCGCTTCAGTGACAGACCTCTTATTGAAGGCCAAACTCAAAGACATTAACCGAGTTTGGAGAAAGAGAGCTACAACCCGATTACGGGACAAAATATCGAAGATCCCCTCAGTCTTAGTTCGTCGCCTTCGACCATGGTCGAAACAGGAGAACCTCTCCAAATCGGTTCCTCTGCAATTCCCTCCTCCACGTGTGACGATTCACACAGACGCGTCTCGCAGTGGTTGGGGGGGCTATTATCGACACCAGATGTTTCAGGGCTCTTGTTCCCCTGCGATGCAACAGTTCCACATCGTCTTGGAGGCCATGGCAGTGTTACTGACCTTAAAACGGCTATCCCCTCCATGCTCCACCCACATCAGGATAGTCTCCAACAGCACGGCGGTAATTCACTGCATCAACAGAGGTGGATCGAAATCTCCCAATCTCAATCAAGTCCTGGTCACCATCTTTACCTTGGCAAACGAAAAGAACTGGTTCCTGTCAGCCACTCACCTCGCAGGAGTCCAGAACGTGATAGCGGACTCACTATCCAGGACAAAACCACTAGAATCGGAATGGTCCCTAGACGAAAATTCCTTCCGGTGGATTTCCAGATTGGTTCCAGGTCTCCCGGTAGACTTGTTCGCGACACAACTCAACCACAAACTTCCCTGTTACGTGGCCTTGAACCTGGACCCTCAGGCTTGCGCTATGGACGCACTAACCCTGGATTGGAACCGTTGGAGGAAGATTTACCTGTTCCCTCCGGTGAATCTTCTGATGAAAGTTTTACCCAAGCTACGCTCCTTCCACGGAAAGGTGGCTTTGGTAGCACCTCAGTGGCCAAAAAGCAGCTGGTTTCCTCTCCTCCTAGAGTTGAAACTTCGCCCGTTCCGGATCCCATTCCACAAGCTGACCCAAGTGGTCCAAACACGGACTGTGTCAGATTCCTCAAGGATAGCGCAAACCCTAACTTTGTGGATTTCATGAAATTTGCAGCCCCTAAAGATGCTGTTATTGACCCAGAAAATGTCCTCTTTATTGAATCAGACAAGAGAGACTCTACGATTAGACAGTATGATTCGGCAGTTAAGAAGCTAGCGGAATTTCTTAAGAATTCAAATGAATCTCGAATGACCCCAAACCTGGTCATTTCGTTCTTTCGGTCCCTTTTTGACAAGGGCTTCGCAGCTAGCACTATAACCACAATTAAATCAGCTTTGAAAAAGATCTTCTACGTGGGGTTCAATATTGACCTCGCAGATTCTTATTTCTCATCCATTCCAAAAGCCTGTGCTAGGCTCCGACCTTCTGTTCGTCCACAAAAGGTCTCGTGGTTTCTGAACGACGTCCTTAAGCTCGCGTCTGACACTGATAACGAATCCTGCTCTTACATATCGCTCCTTAGGAAGACCTTATTTCTTATGGCCATGGCCTCAGGTGCTAGAATTTCAGAATTGGCAGCTCTCTCCCGTAATCCGGAAAACCTAGATTTCCTTCCGTCAGGAGAGGTTCTTCTCTCCCCAGATAGAGCTTTCCTTGCCAAAAATGAGGACCCACAAAATAGGTGGTCCCCTTGGAAAATTATTCCTCTTCCCCAAGATGCTTCTTTATGTCCGGTCGCTACACTCCGGGCCTTTTTAGCGAGGACTGCGTCACGCTCATCTGGACCCTTATTTGTCAGGGAACAAGGGGGTACTATTTCCATCCAAGGCATCAGACAGCAAATCCTTTATTTTATCAAGCAGGCTAACCCGGAATCTTTTCCACATGCACATGATATCCGGGCAGTAGCCACCTCCATCAATTATTTTCAGAATATGGATTTTGATGACCTTAAGAAGTACACGGGTTGGAAATCCCCAATGGTTTTCAAACGCCACTATTTGAAGAACTTGCAGGCCCTTAAGTTCCCTACTGTTGCAGCTGGGAGTGTCGTCTCCCCCGATTAATTTCTTTTTTTCTCCTTTTTCGTCCTCCTCTCAACCTTCCCCCTCCCCCCTGCCACTCCCACCACTCCCACCACGTTGCCTCTCACCTTGGTCGGTGTTTTTTGCCTCATTGATGTGTTATGTCGGTGGATTAGCCCACTTTTATTTTATGTCAGGTTGACTTATTCATGCTGGTAGCTCTTAATTTTGGATTGTATATAATTATTGGTATCCTAGGGTATGGTACAGTTTGTCGTGTCTTTGTACCCATGTTATTATGTTTTGCATCCTGCCAATTTTGATTCCATTGCTACCTTTGATTTTGATTGTTTTATTTTGATGTTCTGCTGTTGTGTACATTCCTGTGCCTACATGGCGATGTTAGTTTTTAAGGAATTCTTATTTTGTCTGGGGAAATTAAATATTTATTATACTTTACCTACAGTTTCCGATAATTTTACTTACCTTATTTTTGACGAGATTTGATGTTTATGTCTGTCACTTTACGTGCCTTAATATAGTAATCCCCAGCTATACTTACGTTTTTTATTTAACCGGTTGCTTGTGGGCTTGGAAGACATTATCTGGTACATTTTCACCGGGCGTCACAGGTCGACCCAGAAAAGGGATTTTGACGAAGGAAAAATCTATTTCTGGGGAGATACCTGTGACGCCCGGTGAAACCCTTCCCTGTTTCTTCCCCGACCCTTTCCGTTCCAAGCCTTTTCTTATAGAAGGATGTGTAGAGGGCGCTCGAGGCAGGCGTTGCTGAGTGGATCAGGTGAGTTAGGTTGGTGCCGTTAGGGCGGCTCCCCCTTTTGAGGAAGGATTGATCTAAATGGAAGATGACCTGTGAATAGTGGTTTTCACACGCCCTTTCTTTATACATGACGCCCTTAGGGTGCTAGCGCGAGGGTAGTAATCTCTGCATTCCATGCTTTAACTTTCTCTGGTATAGTTGGAAGTATTTATATCAGAAAAGAGATAAGAAGGACCCTTTTCACCGGGCGTCACAGGTATCTCCCCAGAAATAGATTTTTCCTTCGTCAAAATCCCTTTATTATATAACCAGCGGGTAAGTATGTTCAAAAATTCATTTTATTATGAAAATATCATTTTACTACATCATTTTCATCATTACTGTATACACATTGCATATCATTATTTTTGGTTTTAGTTTTCCAATTTTTCTCGTTTCAGTGTCAGCAACCAATGTCTGAATTTTGTTTGCAGCCTCTTCTGTGACAATTTTGTTTTCAAAGTTTACAACAACATTTCCATTCGTAGTTGACCTTGTGATAAGTATAGGAATGTCTATAAGGTCTTGTTCAACCTCGCGTTGTCTTTCAGTGATTTTAGTCGTATTTGTTGATTTAATTACCAAAATATTTTTTTCCTCAACTTTGTCAGGAAATGTCGGTTTCTCCAGTTTTGGGTCCATCAGTGTTTGAAGTGTTGCCTTAATTGAGTCCATATTCATAGAAAGAATATCAACTTTCTCAGTGAGGTCAGTAGTCTGGGCGGAATTTGCTGCGTCTGCGCTAAGGTCTGCAAGTTTGTTTTCCAATTGAGCTATCCTCGTGTCTTGTTCGCTTAAGGCCTCTTCACATCTTCCTTCAATTTTGATATATATAAATTGGCTTGTCTGGCTTCACATACACAGAGTGGGCATAACCAAAATAGGTTCTTTCATTCATTATCTGTGATGCATGTCACTATATACACACACATCACATTTCTTAAGATAGAATCTCTTGCAGTCACATCCTATCCATTTTTTCCGGTCTCCCTCCGTGGTTTTACATATGAGGCAGAGATAGTTAGGGACAGACATAGTGTACTGTTTCTTATTACTTAGGTTTCTTCATAAGATTAACTAATATCTTTTCAAAGATATTCTAAGCGAGAAACAAAAAGCTAAAATACGACTCAGGGCGAGTGTTGAACTGATCTTCGCACAAAACACGTCCACACCTTAGCGGCTCAACTACTTACCTGTAGAATAGTGCGATGTGAACACTGAGAGAGCTGTGACTGCTGTTTTGTCTCACTGGACTTGCTGCTCATGTAGGCAGCTGTGGCTATGTATGTGTATGCTTATAACATACATGATTAGCTACCAGAGAACTTGGCTATTTGAGGCTAGATTAATGGTTCTTTCTGCTGTTTAGTTTCATGTTCAGTTTTTGTTGAATACTGCACCTGGCCGCCAGGAAAAGAGGAAAGAGGCTTCACAGAAGGATTCAAGATCCCGAAGATTCCATCTTACAAGGGGAATCAAAACGGGGAATCCTTGGTCCCTGTCTCTCCTGAAGTTTCTTTTTCCTTGACAGACCACCATCAGCAAACAGGAAAGCATCAACAGTCTGATCTCTAGATCACTGTTTGCTGATGGCTAGTTCACGGTTTGCTGATCGCTAGGTCGCCGATCACTAGATCGCCAATTGCTTGCTCAGCGCTGATCTTTGACCTCTAGTCCCTCCAATGACTAACGATCTCCGATTGCTAGCGTTCCAATCACCGATTGCTAGTCAATAACCAGTCATCAGCTTGCTGATCACTAGATCACCGATGGGCAGCTCATCTTTCTTCGATCATTGAACTCAGCTAGCTGATCTCTGACCAGCCCATCTTCAGCTTGCTGATCTCTGACCAACCAGGAGGGATCATAGTCAGCTTGCTGATCTCTAGCTCACCATCGGCTTACAGACCGCCGATTCACCGGTCATCGGCAATTCGCCAGCAGTTCGTGACTCCGACTTACTAGTCAACCTCTTCCCGTATTTCCCTAGATCAGAAGATATACAACATACTTCTCACAACTGGCCGTTCGCCATCACACTAAAGTGATCGGCAAACGTTTGACAACCCTCATCAACGGATTGTCGACAGGGAACTACTTGTGAGCACTCTCCAACTGTACAGTAACCACGATACCCAACCGTTAACCATTGATTAACATTCGCCAGATTGATTCTATTCTAAGGAATAGCATTAATCCCATCAGGGCACATGGTAGGGCTAAGTGTTGCCTTCCTTCTGTTAGTTAAAGGAATTCTCTCTCAGGGGAGAATTCTTACACTGGGTATCGCGTCTGATCCTTTACGACCTGAGTCAAGACTCCAGCGTCAACAATCTTCCATGCAAAAGGATCCGCAAGGAGCTGTCCCTTTGGGTCGATGTCCACACCATGTTGGAGTTCGAACAAGGGCTAAGACCTCAGGTTTTCATTTGCACACTGGACCTAAAGGACACATACTTCCAGACCCAAACCATCCATCTAGGAGGGTTGGAAGATTCAGTCTAGACAAACAAGAAACACCAGTTCAGGGCACTGTGCTTCGGTCTTCCCACTACACCCATCCTGGTTTCACAGGATCGGCTTCTTTCTCCTCCATTTCGGGATGACTGACTGACCTTAGCAGACTCAGTGGCAACCTTGTATTGGCACCGGAACTTTTGAAATCTCTTTACCAAGATCCAGTGATCAAGGTAAACCTGCGGAAGTCTTCTCTACTTCCCTCCCAGAAGACTGGTGTATCTGGGAATGATTCTAGACACCAATCTCCGCAGAACCTTCTAAAAAACGATAACAACTCCCATCCCAGAGTGACTTGAGTCTGACTGGAATCAGGCCCTCTATCCCCCAGACATTCTGACCTCCATGGGACCAGAAGTTTTGACGAACTTCAAGGGGTGGGTGTCAGTCGAGAATCTACAGAGCGGTATAACCTTCTCATCATTCCCCACCCCCTGGACTTGATGCTGGGCTTAGAACACATCAAAAGAAGAGAGGAGGGACCATAATGCTGCATCACACGACCTCAGCCCTCTGGACAGAGTCCGAAAGTACCTTCACTTAAATCTCTTAAGAGATGAAGGCCAACTTTCCGGTCCTTCAGCAGCCTCATCGGTTCCTAACAGACTACTCAGTGATGTGATGGGCGACAACACCACACACCACTTAGAGGCTCACATCGCTGAACAAGAAGGAACTTGCTCGTAGCCTCTTCCCTTCTAAGAGTATAAGCACTAAGATGAGCCAAAGTCTGTTCGGTACCACTATCAGCCCGCTTCATTCTAGACTAGTAGAATGTGCTCGCCGACAATCTGTGCACAGCATCTCAGATAAGGTATACTGAATGGTCTTTGGATCACCTTGTAGCTGACAAAGTCCTGACTTTATGGGGTCTTCCAACTAGGGATCTGTTTGCAACATTCCTGAACCTCAGTCTGCCGTTGCTCCCCAGCCCTAGACCCCAAGGCTCTCTGGCAACAATGGTGGGTACAACAGTGACGTTTAAAAATCGTCTCTGTTTTATCTGGAGAAGGGCACTCAAGAAGGCTAGAACATCTGTCAGCCTCTCAAGGACTCTCCTAGCTCCGCTATGGCATTACGCAGAATGGTTTCCAAACCTTTTGCAGTTCCTGATAGTCTCCAAAAGAACCCTCTCCACATCACAGACAACCCACTTCGACACCTACCACAAGCTATAGCTTTGCTATGATTGTACGCCTGGAGACTACCCAGTACCTCCTCTCCCACAGAGGTTTTTCGCAATAAGTTGCGAAAAGATTGTCTAGATATCTGAGGAATTCCTCAGCATCAGTCTACCAGCCAGTATAATGTCTCTTTGGTTGGTGTCATGTGAAAGAGTCTCTCTCCACTCGATATCTCTATTCCAGAGTATGTCGCCAGACACAGTCTCTAGAGGTGACGGATCCCACACAAGTCTCCACTCGGTAACGGACGATCCAGATCATCCGTTGCTATACCCAGGGTAAGGTATGAGACTCTACCTTAAGAGAACGGCAACTTCCCAACCGGGTCCCTTCTCTTGTCATCAGCACTAGGAGAGACTAAAGGAGGATCACCAAAACATCATCTCAACATGACGACTCACGATGTTAGGGGCATAGCTATGCCCTTGGTCCATCTTAGCAGATTACTCTGTGACGCAGGTTTTACAAGAAAGGATGTGAATGCTCCAGGTGACTTTCACAACCTTTCTCCTGCAAGACGTGACCCTCAGGAACTCGATACGATCTCTATCGGTCTGGTGGTGGCTGCATAACAGCTGGTTGTATACCTCAAGCTCCTTATTGGACAAGTAGCAGAAGGTTGAGGGCACTGTTACCCAGTTTTAGTCTGCGTGAATGAAAAGATTTGACTTGCTCTTATTCTTTTTCTTCATCCTACCCTCTCGTGGGGAAAGCAGCATCCAGGGCTCTCTGCATAAGCTGACCTCAAACCATTGCAGGTAAACCATGCTCCCTTGTGTACCTAGTATGAAGCTAATACTGTTGCGTCCCCATACCCTGGCGAGGTGGTATTGGAAAGTCTTGGTTAATCAGTTTTTCCTACAATAGACTCGGAATAACTTTACCTAGACAGTCACACTTCTGCATGACTCAACACACAGCTTGCGTAGGCCGCGGACCTTGCGTAGCAAGGTTTTAGCGAGAGCAGGGACTCCTTATTTTTGAGTACTAACATACTCAGATAAGGAGCCCCCGGGTAAAGCCAAAAGCCAGATTGGCAGGGACATCCACCCTTCCTAATGGGCGAGTCACCCCTAATAAATAGCATGGTTTGTATTCCAGTTACGGAACAAATGAGAAATTCGTAGATAATTTGTATTTTTCCTAACTATACAAACCTTAGTTATTTACACAAACTTGCCCGCCATCCCTATCCCCCTTGAAGTCCTACCTCCAAGCAAAGTGAACTAAATCACAGGTGTGTTAACGGGAGTGGTAGCAAGCTACCCCCCTGCTAGCTGGCGGTGTGGGTAGTTAACCCTTGCTAAATTTTAATGGCTCATCATTTCAGCTCCGCCGAAAGTATAACCCCCTAATAAATAGCTAAGGTTTGTATAGTTAGGAAAAATACAAATTATCTACAAATTTGTCATCTTTTAGTCAAGATATTTTAAGTAGTCTGTGTTGCGATGGAACATTCAGTTTATATGAAATTCTTTATATGTATACTGTATATGTGAATATGTTACTGCCCTACTTTATCAGTGCCACAATTGTTGGTAGAACCTTTAGATCTCGTGCTGTAATACTGATTGAAATTAGGTGAAATGGTCGTTAGATGAAGTTAAGAGGGGTGGGGGCGAGGCCATTACCTCACCTGTGAATTTTTTTTTATTTTTTCTTCTTTTTTCAGTTGTTTCGAGTGCTATCTATTAACCTCCAATTTGTTTCAGATTCTTCATCTTGTTTTAGTCCAGATAATGCGCTCTTTTTAGCTCACTTAAACTGAAAGGTGAAAAGAGCTCTTCTTTTTAGCTCACTTGAACTGAAAGGTCTAAAGAGCTTGTTTAGTTAAAGTTATCCAGGCTCCATCTGTATGTTTAGTATGTTCGTATGTTTATGAGTCTTATGTATGTTAGTGAGTACATTTTGATGTATTGTGTAAGATTGTAACAATATCTGGTTCTATAGAACAACTGGATCAATTATAACCAAACCTGGTACAAAACTCTTTTGGGTAAGAGGGACACTTTATCAAAATGGGAATTGTTCCCATACTAACAAACCTTCCATTATTTATGTGGATTACCTTTCAGCGGCAGCTGGAGGTAGCCATTAGACTTTAATTGCAAGGTGGCAACCTTGCCTAACCGCTTGAGTGGGGTGGCTGGGGGTTACCCAGCTGCCTCTATATATACTCTCACAGCAGTAAGAGATGTCACCTTTTTCTTTTGCCTCAGTTGAGATCAGACGTGTCCGCTCTCCTCTTGGCTGTCATTGGACTTTTTCAATTTTGCTTTTTCTTTTCAGGTGTGCATGTCTTCTCTTGCGATTGCCTTCATCATGCAAACCCGTCCAAGGCACGAGGGTGCCGCGTGCGGGTCTTTATGCCGTCATTGGAGACTGACCCGCACTCTTTGTATCCTACTTGCCAATGGCATCAATGCGAGCAAGGTTCGCTCTGCTCAGAGTGTAGGGAGTGGTCTGCCTCCCAGTGGGAGAAATTTGGGCAGCGCAGGAAAAAGAAGATGAAGCGTGACCCTTCTCCCTCAGAGGAGAGCAGAGTGCGTTCTTCTTTTTTTCACACCCCCAAATCTCTCAAAAGCTCCTTGTCGCTCGCGCTCTTACGAGGGATGATCGAGTAGGAGCGCAGATTGACTAACTGCTTAGCAACCCCAGGGTACTGGAGGGGTTGTTGCTTCCCCTAGAGAAGCAATTTCTCCAGCCGCTGGCGAGCCATTCTCCCTTTCCGATCTGCTTCAGGTGTGCTTATCCTTGGGGATTTCAGGACCCCCTTCGGAGGAGGAGTTGCTTTGCCTCCTTCAGTGTGGTGCCAGGAAGGACCCTTCTCTGGAGCCGTCTACATCTCACACTCTGGAATTGTACAAGGTCCATCTGTCGCTTTCTCCTGGCCCTTCCACGGGTGGACGAGGTGATCATTCACGTTCGCCTCTCCAACGGCCCCTACTGACAACGAACCCTCTCTCCATCCTGGGACCTCGTCGTCCCCTAACCTTCAACCCTTTGTTTCTCCACACAGTAACCCGCAGGTTGCAGGTGTAGATCTTCTGGGGACCAGCGTAAGGAGGAGCATCACCATCGCCTCGCCCTTATGGACTCTCTTCCCCTGATTGCCGTTTGCGACGTTCAGAAGATCTCTTGGATCTCTGTTCTCCTCAGAGGCATTCCTCTTCACAAGGACGAGTCTCGCGATTGCGTTTTACACGATCACGAGCAAAGTCTAGACCTAGGTCCAGAAGTTCGCGTTCTAGATCTGTGCGATCTAGATCACAAGAACGGCGCTCCCGCTTGCGATGACGACGCTCCTGTTCATGAGGGTGGCGTTCATGCTCGCGAGGGTATCGTTCATTCGCGAGCTAGGCATTTGTGACGTATACGCTGTTCTCAAACAAGAACGAGACGCTCTTGTTCAGGAACATCTCGTTCACGATCACGTACCATGTGTTCGCAATCAAGGTCTAGACGTTCCTCGTCTAGAGGTAGAGGTAGGCGTACGCACAGTCCATCAGCACGTAGCCCCTCAACCAGACCTTCCAAACGACCCCGGACCGGACCTGAAGATGAGAATGACTATTTCTCTAACAGGCATCCAGCTAAACCCCTAGTGCCTTTAACCGCCTTGGGATTTCTAACAAAACGTTCGCCTACGCAATGCTTGAAAACGCGTCCCGCTATGACGCATTCTCCAACTAGAGTAGTTCCTACTCAGAGGCCTCCTCTGCCGACTTTGTCGGACGTAGGTGCTTCCCTTGGGCAGCTGGAAGGCGTTAGAAATTCCTTTACCACTGTGGCTCCTCGTGCTGCTGTTGCCAGCGCTTCTGCTCATGAATCGCATCAGTTGATGTGTGAAACTTGCCATTTTGCGCATGAATCTCGCGATTTCACGAGCAAATCGGCGATTTCCGCGAGCGATTCACAAGCAGATGTGTCGGGACCACGAGCAAGTGCGGTACCAACATTTTCGCCTCGTCCCTGTGCGTCTTCCACCTCCAGCGGAAGACCAACACCTGTCCCAGAAGGGTTCAAGAAGCCCCCTTATAGGTTTGCGAACGTTCCTATTAGTCCGGACCTTCCTTCGCGTCCGAAGGAACGTGTTCCTCTGCCTCAGAGTTTATCACCTCCGTCGGCTGGAGCTCATTCTAGGGTTCTACCGAAAGGACACTCTCCTAGGGAATTTCAGGGTTTACCTAGAGGTTCAGAGCTTCTTCCATGAGTGAACACTTTCATGACCACCCTCCTGAAGACAGAATGTGGCTCCTATACCGTTACAACCTCCGACTGTCTCAGTCAAGGCAACCCCTAGGATCCCCCTGGAACCCTTGCTAGGTTCGTGAGTTGGGAGTCAGTACCCTAGAAGGAAGTCGAGTGCAGACAGAGCGCAGATCACCTCCACTCCGATCGCATGCTGAAAGTCCTATTCCTTTTGATCCCTATATGGTCAAATTACTTTTTACGCCAGCAAAGGTAAAGGAGATCTTCACTAAGAAGCAGAAGAGAAGGATGAGAGGTGTAACACCACCTCAAGCTGATATCATCCATCCTAAGACGAGTAGGGACATAGGCTCGCCCAGGGAGATTACAATCCATCACTTCTACCCTCAAGAAATTGAGGTAGTGCCTCCAGACCAACGTTTGGTTTCTGGTCCTCCTCCAGAGGAGGAACCTTCAGCTCCTACTGCCAAGGCTTCGTCAAGTGCCTCGAAGACCTCGCAGATTCCTCCTCCTAAGACCGCGAACGAACGTCTTGTGCGTAGGGAATCGAAGGACACGAAGACGAATCCTAAGAACGCTGCGATACTGGAAGCTAGATTGGCTGAGGCACGGAGACGGTCCCCTGATGCGGGTCCCCCAGTGATTCTGTTGACGACCCTGACCTACCCCAGGCTCTGGGTGTGAGCTTGTAGGTGGATGACCCTTTAGACTCATAAGATGAGAATCTTCCAAAGGTGACCAGTCCAAATAATCACTCCGAACAGGAGAGACCCAAGTTGGAATGTAACTTTTGGCAGGTCCTCACCTGTATGAGGGCCATCAATAGGCTGTCCACTCCTGATTCCACCATCCAGGAAGAGAAGGATATGGTTTTTGATGAGATATTCGAGACCCAGAAGCCTTCCAGGTCCAGTGCAGCTCTGCTCTGGTCCAAGGGTTTGACAGCCGCCAAAAGGAAAGCTATCGCCCAGATAGCTGGAACTTTTATTTCCTTAAGGGCAGGTTCCTCCTCTTGGTCCCTTCCACTTCCTTTTGTTTTACAAAGGAAATGTTACGAGATCGAAGGGAAACCACATTCCACCATGACTCTCAACCCTTCGGTAGAGTCCCTAACGAAAGGTATACCGACTCAGACCCTCTCCTCTCTGAAGGCCTCACGCTCGACAGTTGAGCTCCTGAACATAGAGAGAGGCGCAAAGTATGCCATGGCGGTTGCTTCATGGCTCGATCTATAGCTGGGATCCTTAGGCTTGATTGTTTGCTCCCACGATCTTTTGAAGGAGTCGGCCAGGAAGACTATGGAGTCTTTCCTGTTGTCAGGTACCCGGACTCTCGAGTTCTTATCGCACCACGTCGTCAACCTGTGGCAAACGCCATTCTCAAGAGAAGGGATACTGTCATAGGTAGGTTCCGCAAACAGGTGCTGAAAGTGGAGGTCTCTCGGTTGAGGAATTCCACCTTCAGGGGCTCATCTCTCTTCGTTCCGGAAGAGATGGAGAGGTCTGCTAAGCGATGGAGGAAATCGTCCAAACGATTCTCTCCTCCAAAGGGCCATGATATCGTGGACCTATGGTAGACCTTCCCAGTCTTCACGGCCTCAGCAACCACCGTCCTCTACTAATCAGTCAACTTCTAGGTCCTCTGGACCTTCTAAGGTGTCAAAGCAGCCCTTTCCGTCCAAAGGACAGAAGGGGTCCAAGTCCTTCAGAGGAAAGAAGGGAGGAAAGGGAGGTGGCCGAGGTGATCACTCCTAGTAGGAATGGCATTCCTCCTCACCTACCACATCTGGGAGGATGCCTACAGCACCACTGGCAGAGTGGCAGCTCCACGGGGCAGATCCCTGGACGGTCGAAGTTATCGCCTTACGGTATCACGTCCCGTTCATTCAATCTCTCCCTCCTCTGACTCGGGATCCAGTGCATCTAAGCTTCTATGCGAAAGGATCCGCAAAGGAGCTGGTCCTCAGGGCCGAAGTTCAGACCATATAGCAGAAGGGCGTTCTCCAAGAGATTACGGATGGGTTCACAGGCTTCTACAGTCAAATTTTTCTGGGGAAAAAGAGTGGAGATTGGAGACCAGTCATCGATCTCTCCCCTCTAACAGACTCTGTTCAGAATGGAGACGGCAGACACAATCTTCCAAATGATTCGTTCAAGTCACTTCATGCGCACACTGGATGTGAAGGACGCATACTTCCAGATCCCAACTCATCCGTCTACAAGGAAGTATCTGAGACTCATACACGAGGAAAAGACATAACAGTTCAAGGTTCTATGCTTCGGTCTTACAACAGCTCCTCAGGTATTCACCAGAGTGTTCGCCCTAGGGTCATCTTGGGCTCACAGGAACGGCATCCATCTTCTCAGATATCGGGACAACTGGGTGATCCTAGCAGACGCAGAGTTTTGTCAGGACCTGGGGGTTCTGATAAATCATAGACACCATCAAAGCGAAAGTCATCCCATCATATGAAAGAGTACACAGACTGAAGGAAGTGGACTCACCCTTCCTCAGGAAAGGAGTTCTTCCAGCCTCTCGTTGGTTGAGTCTGTTAACCATCTGACCTCTCTCATCCGTCTGGTTCCAAACGGCTTCCTCTGGATAAGATCCTTGCAGTGGCAGTTAAAGTCCATCAACACTCTGACCCACCGGACACCCGAGTTCCTACAATTCAGGATCAGGTGACGGATTTGAGTTGGTGGATGGTAGACAAAAACCTTCGAAGAAGCCAGAATCTTCTTGTTCCCCCTCTGGATTTGATGCTCTTCACAGATGCATCAAAAGAAGGGTGGGGGCCTCAACTGCTGCACCATACGATCTCTGGCCTTTGGTCAAACTCAGAAAGGTACCAGCACATAATTCATCTAGAGATGAGAGCAGCTTACCTAGCTCTTCATCAGTTCCTACAGTTGCTGGCAGGTCACTCGGTGGTTTTGATGAGAGACAACACCACATTAGTGGCTTACAGAAACAAACATGGGTTACTTTTGCAGCCTCTATGCCATCTTACAGTAAAGATCCTCAGATGATCAGAGAACATTCGGTGTCTATCAGGAATCGTTAGATAGCCAACGAAGTCCTGACTTTGTGTGGTTCCTGACTGTAGACCTGTTCACAACGTCTCTGAACAGCAAGCTCCCGCTGTACTGTTCTACAGTCCAGTCTCTGGCAAGATGCATTCCAACAACGGTGGGACAACACCGACGTGTATGCCTTTCCCTCAATTTGTCTGATGAGAAGACTGCTCAACATAACCAGAGCGTCCAAAGACCTAATGATGACCCTTGTAGCTCTGCTATGGCATCATGCACAGTGGTTGCCGGACCTTCTGCAACTTCTAGTAGATCTACCGAGAGAACTTCCTTCACGACCAGATCTACTCCAACAACCACACGCGAGCATATTCCACACTACCGTACAGTCGCTTTGACTTCTCGCATGAAGACTATCCAGCGTTTCCTCTCTCAGAAGGGCATTGTACGTCAAGTTGCGGAGCGAATGTCCAGATACTTGCGGAGGTCCTCAGCCTCGGTCTACCAGGAAAACTGGAGAGTATTCAGTGGTTGGTGTCGTGGAAGGAATATCTCTCCACTTGATGCCACTATTCCAATAATAGCGGAGTTCCTTGTATACCTTCGGGAGGAAAAACTCCTTTCAGTCTCGGCGGTGAGAGAATATCGCTCAGCCTTAAGCCTTGCCTTTAAGCTGAATGAAGTAGATATTTCCTCTTCATTGGAGCTTTCTTTACTCATACGGAGTTATGAGATCACTTGCCCTCAGTCAGAGATTAGGCCTCCTCCTTGGAACGTGGTTTGCATCTTGAGATCCTTGGAAGAACCTCCTTACGAACCATTACGCCATGCAACTGACCAAAATTTCACTTTGAAAATAGCATTCCTGCTCACTTTAGCCTTGGCAAAGAGAGTCAGCAAAATTCATGGCCTCTCATATGATATCACCCATTCAAGGGGATGGGGGTGAAGTGACACTCGGCTTTGTCCCTGAGTTTATTGCTAAGACTCAAAATCGGGGGATGCTGAACCATAGATTCGGGCCCTTTCAGATTACGAGTATTCGTTTTGTAACCAATGACCCAGATCAGTGGTTACTATGCCCAGTGAGGAGTTTGAGATACTATCTTAAATGCACTGCAGCAACACGGCCCAGACTAACACCTCTGTATGTTAGCTCAAGGAGAGTAAAGAGGAGGATTACCAAAATCATGGTTTCCTCCTGAATTTGCCAAATCATCAAAACAGACTTGGCCTCAGATCCTCCTCAGGCTCTTTGACCTAGGGCCCATGATGTCAGGGGAATCAGTACTTCACTGGCATTCAAGCTCAACTTTTCTGTGTTGCAAGTTCTGCAAGCGGGCGTGTAGAAGAGGCAGACCACCTTCACAGCCCACTACTTAAAAGACATGACCCACAGGAGACTCGATACGTTCACTATCAGTCCTGTGGTGGCTGCTGAGTAAGTTGTTTAAGATACCTCAGGTTCCTTGATGGACAAGTAGCAGTTGGTTGAGGGCATTGGCTACCCGGGTTAAGACTGGGATGAATGAGAAGAATGTCTGGCTTGGCTTTCCTTTCTTCATATTCCTCTCCCTAATATAGCACCATGGGTACCTCTGCAAGCTGGCCTCAACCTCTGCAGGTAATTATCACTTCCCTTGTGTAGCTTAGTATAAGTTATAAAATTGTTATACTCTGCACCTCCCCATTGCTTTTGCGAGGGAGCAATGGGATTTGTCTTGTTTTCCTATATAAACTCGAAGACGTTCATACAAACAACCTCTATTTTACTGCATTGCACTGGCCACGAGTATACTCACTTGTATATTTCAGCGAGGTATCAAAGTTTTCCCTAGACCACAGTCATATACTGTACTAGGTAAAACCGGGTCAATGTCCATGTCAGATCCAGCACTTCCACCCACCTAAGAGTAAGTCATCCACATAAATCACGGAAGGTTTGTTTGTTTGGGAACAAATGACAAATTCGAAGAGAATTTGTATTTTTCCCTAAGAAATACAAACCTGGAGTTATTTATATAAATTGGCCCGCCATCACCTGTCCCCCAGAAGTCCTGCCTGCAATAAAAAGTGACGTTTTACTGCTGTGAGAGTATACAGTGAACCCTCGTTTATCGCGGTAGATAGGTTCCAAACCCGGCCACGATAGCTGAAAATCCACGAAGTAGGGACACCATATTTATGTATTTATTTAACATGTATATTCAGACTTTTAAAACCTTCCCTTACGTAGTACTGTTAACAAACTACCCTTTAATGTACAGAACACTTAATGCATGTACTACAGTACCCTAAACTAAAACAGGCACAAATATTAAAGGCGATTTTATATCATGCGTTTCCTAAAAACGCCAAAAAGCACGATAAAAAATGACAACCAATGTTTTGTTTACGTTTATCTCTGATCATAATGAAGAAACAGACGCATTTACACATCTGTGCATAGGTTAGTTTTTGCATCGACAGCAATCTTACCAAGTATTGATTATTTGTTGATTTTGTTATTACCAATGTTTTACTTAATTTTTCTTAATACTTCCAAATAAATGAAATGAATGCCATTTATATAAAGTTTTTCTTTATGACGCCGCCTGTAACGGAAACCTTCCATTCGTTTACTGTACGCTCCATCTTCGATCGTAATAAACAAACGAAGGCATTAAACGCGCATGATGAAAGTGATAAATAATGATATTAAAAGCTTTTAGTAAATATGTTATTACAAATATTATTTACCGTATCTATATAAAATCCTACATACGTAGCAAAGCAGGAAAACATTTTTTTTTCTTTTTTTTTGGCGTTTAATCAACAATAAGAAACTGCCGCTAATGACCGAATGATAATTTACGAGAGAGAGAGAGAGAGAGAGAGAGAGAGAGAGAGAGAGAGAGAGAGAGAGAGAGTGTGTGTGTGTGTGTGTGTGTGTGTGTGTTGTTTTAAATGTAATAAACAAAAAAATATGATAGGTTATAACACATTGGTGCTTATGTAATATCAACTGGACCCTCGCTGGCTTTCAAAGTTGTGGCCTCAGCACGTGAGACACTCAGCGACACAGCAGGTTTACTCGATGCAGGAGGCGATTTTCGCACAACTGTGTGCGATTCGCACGTGAATCACGCACAAACGTCACAACTTTGTGATCAACAGATGAGGAGCAAGGAGGAGGAGGCCTCTGAGGCTCCTGTGTAGCAGTAGTACCCTGTACATTCACCGTAGAAGGAGGTGGGAGCCTCCGAGTGGGGGCAACTCGTTGCATTGGCAAGTGTTGTGGTACAGGAGAGCTCATAGGAGGCCGTCGCGTAGGCAAACGCTATCAAAAGACACCCCCGGCTTTGAAAGGCGCTGGAGGTAGTCTTGGAAGAGGCTTCTTAAAGAGTTGGTCTTCAGAATGTCCTTGTCCGGTCGAAGGTCGTTTAGGAGAAGGATCAGGAGATGTAATGCGACGCGTGGATGGAGAACGTGAACTAGAGCGTTTAGCACCTGATCGTGAGCGATTTGCTCGCAATCATAAATTATCTTGTGTTATTGAGCGTCTAGTCCTTGATCGTAAGCGCTTTACTCGTGATTGTGAGCTTCTTGCTAGTGATCCTGAAGACCTTGCTCACGATCGTGATCGTCTCACTCATGAACGTGAACAACGCGCCCTTGATCATGAGTGTTTGCCTCACGATCGTGATCGTCGTGATCGCGAATGCTTGGCATGTAATCTTGAGTGCGTAGCTCATCATCATGAGCGCGTAGCTCGTCATCGTGAGCGCATAGCTCGTCATCGTGAGCGTGAAGCTTGTAGTCATGCACATAAACGCGCAGCTTGTAATCTTGAGCTTGAGCGAGAAGCCCGTGATCTTGAACGTGAGCGTGAAGCTTGGGATCATGGGCGCTCAGCTTGTGATCGAGAATAATGTCTCCTTGAAGACGAACGCCCAGACTGCAATGACCTACGGTCTTTTTGGCGTAAGAATGTAGTGGTTGAATGAGAGCATCTTTGGGAAGAACGTTGAGACTGCGAGCGATCTCTATGATCTATTGAACGCTGTAAACAACATTCTAAAGGTGAGCGTGAAGCTCGTGAGGGTGATCGTCCTGAAGGACGAGAAGGTGTAATCTCTTGTCCTGGCAATTGGTAAGCAGGTGGAGCGTTGGCCATAGGAGGATCATCTTGCCCAACCTCAGCAGCTGGCGAGGGTAGCACATGTGAGCTTGAACTTTTTCTGTGAGAAGAAAGATTAGGGTTAGGCTACAATGTCGTCCCAAGATGGGAAGAGAAGTCATCATCAGCAGAAGACCAATGGAGTGGCCAATGGGAATGGTCACGTCATCTATGCATGGAAGGGCCAGGAGAGGGTGAAAGGTGGACCTCACATACGGCTAGGGAGAAAGATGTTAAAGTTGCAGAAGCGTCTCCTTCACTGGGGGAGCACAAACCACAGGGAGGCGGCCAAGTCAGAAGAACATTTGCAAGGGACAAAGGCTCCCCGGCAGCTGGAGGTGAATATACTTCACTAAGGGAAGCATTAAACCCTCAGTACCCCGAGGTTGTCAAGGAGTTATTCGGTCTGCTCTCTTACTTGACCATTCCCCCGAGGAAGACAGGCAAGGAGGAGCTTCGTGAAGAGATCTAGGGGTACGAAAAGAAGACCGAGCTCTTTTCCCGTCGAAGACCCTGGGGGAGGAAGGTCTTGTTTGGCTTTCTTCCTTAGCCTCCCTAATTTCTCCCACTGGGAGGCAGGCCACTCCCGACACTCATCACAGGGTGCACCCTGCTCACAGCTATGCCCCTGGCAAGTTGGACAACAGAAGATGTGGGTCTGTGTCAACTGAAGACATGAAGGGTGCCACAAGAGCGATCTTACAGCCAGGACATGGGAGCGTCTAGAAGAAGAAACACACACACCTGAAAAGAGAAAAAAATAGCAAAAAGCAATGGTTGATAAGTCAAAAGAGCTAAGCCTTGGGAGAGGGAGAGAGTGGACACGTCTGATCTCTACAAGCCAAAAGAGAATTGAGGCAGCTCTGCGAGCTGTGAATGGAGATAGGTGGCTGGGGTACCCCACAGCCACCTCCTTACCTACCCACAACAGTGGTTAAGTAGGGTTGCCACCTCCCACTTTTAAGTCTATTGGCTACCTTCCAGCTTCACCAAAAGATAATCATATGAATAACGAAAGGTTTGTAAGTGAAGGAACAAAGAATTATCAAGAAAGAAAGCAGTAAAATAGGCTGGGATCATTGTTTAAGAATTCTTCATCAAGTAGTGCATGTTCAAATCTGTTCATACCTTGGCCTTTGGGATGAGGATGTTACCATACTGGTTAAAAGGTTTGAATGATATAATATTGAGCAAACTTTTACAGATCATGGCATGAACAACAGAGCTACATTTATTTCTTTGAAACTCCTCTGATGCTGATATTACTTTTCTCATGAAGATTTATTTAATACTGACTTGTTCCGGCACTGAATACAAAGCTTACTCTCTTTACATAGGAGTATTATTTTAGTGTTAGCTGAAAGCCAGATGCTAAAAGCTTTTGCGAGGTGTAACTACCTTATGCTTGTCAGCGGATGGGGATAGCGGGGACAACTTGCCACCCCGCTCATACCCGCACTAGTAAATAACCGTCATTTTTTATTTTGGCACGGTGAAGTAAGGATGTTGTCTTGCCCCTCCGTTAATACCCTAAAATAAAAAAGATTTCTATTTTGAACTGGCCTAAAAGGCAAAGAATTTTCTTATATACTTTCTCTTTTCAGGTGTGACTACTTGTGAGATCCTTTATAAAAAATGCGGGTTTGTCCTGGTCTTGAAGGGTGCTGGTGCAGCAGCTTCATGTCCGCTGAGGAGACAGATCATCGCGGTCTCTGCCCCTTCGTGTAGGGGTCACTCCTTGTTCAGTGTGTGGGGAGTGTTCACCCTCCCAGTGGCTGAGGTTTGGTAGGCGACAGAAGAAGGCGAAGAGGGGTTCATCACTTCCGAGGTTATCCTCGAAGGGGAAGAAACCTTGCCATCATTCTCTGTCGACTTGACCTCTCCATGATGACTCTGCTCATTTGACTTCCCCTTTGAGTTGGACAAGTGGTCAAGTACAAGTGGTATTGTACAAGTGGTATTCATGAGGCACAGGACAACCCTACGTGGGGGTGGGGCCCTCCGTTGCTTCCCATAAAGAAGCAACGCCAACCGCCACTGCAGGGCAGTCTCTTTCCAATGAACCAGTACGTATTCTATGACCATCCTTGAGTCTCACGTGTTCTCAGTGCAAGGGAAGGTTGTAAGAGGTCTTGCAGTTGGGCACGCAACAGGAGCATTCATCCTCCCAATGGTTAATTCCGATCTTTTCCACCAAGGCTCCATAGGTTGACGACCGAAAGAGTCTCGTGCGCACCCAGCTGTCTTGATCTCGGTTTCTTCTCGCCCCAATAATTGCTATGCTTCGGAAGGCAGGTTTGAGCAGTTGCTGACAAGCACTCCTCGTAGTGACTTGTAGGAGGAACCCAGGAATTAGCTTCGGCTACACCCCAAGGACGGTTCATGCAATCGATATTTTGGCTGAGTTCTCTTAGCCATAAAGAAGATGAAGTAAGCTGTCCGGAGATCCACCTCCAGGTTTTGGACAATCTTTCCTTCTAAGGGAGGAGTATTCACCAGGTGTTAGCAGATCTTCTCATTCAAAAGATATATCCTCTTCACCGGGTTCTGCTTAGCAAGCTCCTCGACTGCGAGGAGATTTGCCGTCAGGCACAAAGGGGTTCATTGTCCCTCCTGCCCATGGGAGAGATGGCCTTCTCCTGAGTGGTCTCCTCACCCTCCAGGGTTCCACCTAAACATGCCAGGCTTTAGTCCATCAGAGCGCAGCATTTAGGAATTGGACGATGATAGTGGGAGGCGATTGCCTGCGATCACTTTCCCACATTGTTGTGCCCGTGCTATGTAAGGATGAACTCTTGCGAGCTTGCTCCTTTGGTCACTCTCACAGGGAAGAATCTGCTTTGCTATCTGCGGTCAAGTGCACAGCAACCACCTGCCCTTCCTCTACCGTAGAGGAAAGGAAGACAGCGCGTCTTTCTCTTGTTGGGGTAAAGATGAGTAGAAGAGTTTCTCTTTTAGATGCGCTAGCGAGCAAGCACACTGACCAACTTCCAGTGGGAGATTCTTGCGCAGTGTTGCACAACCTACTTCCAAGCGAGGTGAGAGGGCGAGCTCTTCTGTTGGAGGAAGGCGAGCATGCTATCGTTACATGCGTTGCTCGTTCTAGTGAGCCTTCCCAACTAGACACTCAAGTACTAGAATCTTTGTCTAGAGCAAAGGTGAGTTCTATCTCATGCAGTGGGCGCACACAGGTAGACTACATCTCACCTGTGCGAACTGATAGGGTGTGCACTTAGCGCTCCTCGTCACTCCTCGCCTTGCCAATGCTCGCCGTATAGTCGGTCTACTTTGGGAGAGGAACAGGGTGTGCCTTCGCAAAGGAGGGTAGATTTTCCTTCTCAGACTGATCATTGGGTAGGACAGGTTGACAGATTTCACTTCCACAGGGAAAATTATTACAAAGAAGAGCATTAAATACTATCGTCTTGACCCCTTCCTTTCCAGGGCACTCCTCCTAAACCTAGGAAGCAGGTGCAGGTGCTCATTTGGGAATGATGGTGTTCTCGTTGGATACCCCTTTTTTTCTGGTTCTTGTCCAGTTGGTTTCCTGGTCAACCAACCGGTCCCCGAAAGTTCATTCCATGGACGTTTCCACCATCCCGCTGGAATGTTCCTAAGGGAGTGAAGACCCATCTGATCCCACTTGTAGCAGTAGCCACCTCTTATAGCCCCTCCCAAGCCTCTGGTGTTATTGAGGTATCAAGAGTACCTGAAGCTTCTCCGAGGCACCTACCAACCAAAGAGGAATCAGATGGCAAGCACTCCTCCACCATTGGATAACGTACTTCCTTGTACTAGCAGTGGATCTAGGTCCCAGAGGGAGATCACGTTCACAGATAACTACGCTTTTGTGTAAAGTGTTGAGCTGGCTGAAACTCTCTACCAGGGTGGCAGAGATTCCTCCTTCTACTCCCTCCAAAGGAGCAAAACCCAAGGAGTCAGAGAAGGAGGGTTCTTCCTTTCTTGAGGGCTTTACCTTCAGCAAGAGGGAATGAAAGGACACCAAGACGCTGTCTAAGAATTGGCGTTCTATGGATGAGTATCAATCTTGAGAGGAACGTCACTCAGCATGCATCAACATTTGTTTCTGTAAGACCGGAGCATAGCAGACTTCCTCCAAAGGCCCATCCTCTGCTAAAAGGAACTCTGACAATGACCATGACCCTCCCTGGGCTGCTATGGGTGCTAGCTTGGAAGAGGAAGAACGTTTTGTCGTCGGCTCTGAACATTCCGATGGAGTGCTGCCGGCATCTGTCAGCCCCAAGGTCTCGCCCCTGGGGCAGAAGGATACAGATCCTATCTGTAAGTCCTTTCTTTCATAAGGAAGGTCAACAATCTAGGGGAGTCAGATTAGGTCCCGGCAGAGGGAAAGGATACGGTCCAAGACCTCTTCTGTGATACGCTGAGACCCACCAAAATTAAGGTAGCCTTGTCTTGGTCGAGAGGGGTCAAGGAGGCAAAGAAAAGGGCATATGCCCAAGTGGCAGGAACTTCACATTCTCTTCAATCCATGTATTCTTATTGGTTATTTCTTCCCCTGTACGTCTGGCAGAGGAAGTACTACTAGATGGTAGAGAACAAAACATCTCCACCACTAGACTCGGCAATCTTGGTATTAATGCAAAACTCTTCTTTGGGCAAACTGGGGACTCTGCCAGTGCATTTCTCTGCTGGAGATGCTGCCAACATGGAACGGGTTACTAGAAGTTTCTTGCTATCCGTTTCATGGTTGGAGGTTGGGAATGGTAGGTTACTTCGTTAAGAACGAAGACCTCTCCATCCCTCAAAGTAAGGAAGTGCATTTAGCCTTTCTCCTCTCGGGGGCTAGGACTCTCGAGTTCCTGACCGAAAATGTCAACCAGTGGGTCAACTGGGTTTTGAGGTCAGGGATTAAAGAAAAAACCTCCTAGATGAAGCAGGCAGCACCAGTACAAGCCCCCAGACAGCCCTTTCGAGGGTGCTAGGACAATTCGGTCCCGGACAGTTCGGTCCCGGACAATTCGGTACTAGGACAATTCGGTACCAGGACAATTCGGTACCAGGCTTGTCATTTTTTAAAATGTCTAAATCAGAAAAATATGATATTTCTATATTACATATTATGAATGATTTATATATGATATTACCTAAATACCTAACTACTTAGTTAGGTTATTCACTAGTTGTTTACAAATAGCATAAACAATCCACCTAACTACTGTACTTTGTTACTAAACGATTAGTTTGGTTATTCCCTTAGTTTTAAAAAAAAAATATAAACAAAACGACTTTATTAGTTTCTTTATTCCACACTTTTTAGTCTAGTTTCACCCCATCATTCACACAGATGGAACTTTTAAGAGCTGTCCTGTTATATTTTTCCAATTATATGTCTTGCATATACAAATTAAGAACTTCAGTGCTCCTAGATTCTTTGCCCTCTTACCTGATAAGTCTCAAAATACGTATGAGCGCCTTTTCCAAAAAGTGAAAGAATTAGTGAATAACGAGGGGCCAGAAGATATGATAATAGACTTCGAAAAAGCTGCGGAAAATGCATTTTCAAATACGTTTCCAGGAACAAATATTTCTTTTTGCTTATTTCATTTAGGACAAAATTTTTATAGACATGTTGTAGCTGAAGGTTTTAAGGTACGTTACCACGAAGATGACATATTCAGTCTTAAATTGAGATGTTTTATAGCCTTAGCATTTTTACCTGTAAATCAGGTTGCGGATGCCTTTGATGAATTGGTTGATGATGATGATATCCCTCAACCTATTGTCTCTTATTTTGAAAATCCATATATAGGACCAGTGAGAGGAAGAGGTACCAGAAGGAAGAGACTTGATCCAAAATTTTCAATAGAATCTTGGAATGTTCTTCACCGAAGTTTGAACTGAGAATCACATACAATTAATAATTTGGAAGGTTTTCACAGCACATTTATAGCAAGCCTCTCCAGTATGCATCCAAATATTTGGAAATTGATTGAAGCCCTCAAAAGAGAAGAGAGTTTGGCAAAAACCAAATTACAAATTATGCGAAACGGGGATGAACCAGTAAAAAAAAAGAAGTACAGGGATTGTCACAAGCGTATCATTCATCTAGTATAGAAATATAATCAAGCTGAAATAATGCAGTTCCTTAAAGCTCATAATATTAAAGTTTAAATTTTTTATATACTTTTAACGACAAGAAATGTATAGTTTTTACTATTTTATTTTTATATAAATACTTTTAACATAAGAAATGTATGGTTTTTACTGTTTTATTTTCTATATAATAAAGAAACTAAAAAAGTATTTTTTTTATTTATCGCACACGCAAGGATAAATCAATTAGAATTTTTTTTATACCTATACTAAGAAAAGTAAAAATATTCTGTTAAAAGTAATGCTTTGAACTGATAGGAATTTTAGAAACGAAAAAAATTGGAAAAATACTGTTTTTTTTCCATATTATAAGAATCAATTGGTACCGAATTGTCCTGGTACCGAATTGTCCTAGTACCGAATTGTCCGGGACCGAATTGTCCAGGACCGAATTGTCCGGGACCGAATTGTCCGGACACCCTTTCGAGATAGGGGCTCAAAGAGGGGTAAAGGAGGTAGGTAGGAACAGCCAAGGACATTCCTGCTAGGGAATGCATTCCCCTAGGCAGTCTACCGGTAGGGGGATGCCTGAAGAACAGATGGCAGAGGTAGATGTTCCGTAGAGCTGAGCCTTGGTTGGTTTCTGTATTAAGAGAGATACATTGCCCCTTTCACGAACTCTCGCCCTCCTCTGACCCTCCATCCAACGATGTCAAATTCCAATGCGAGGGTATCCGCGAAGGAACAGGGCCTTTGGGCCAAAGCTCAGACCATGCTAGAGTAGGATGCTGTTCAAGAGGTACTGGAAAAGTCTTCAGGTTTCTACAGTTGCTTATTTCTTGTAGAAAATGCATGTGGAGGCTGGAGACCAGTCATCGATCTCACGACCTTGAACGAGTTCATACATCAGACCCAGTTCAAAATGTAGATGGCCCAGATGGTTAGACAGGCTGTCAGACCTTAGGACTAGATAAAATTGCTAGATCTCAAGGATACTTACTTCCCCATTCATCCATCCTCAAGGAAGTACCCAAGATTCACGTTAGGAGGAAAGATATTCCAGTTCAAGGTGTTGTACTTCGGTCTGTCCACAGCACCCCTGATGTTCAGTGGTTGTTCACCCTAGTATCCATTTGGACATACAAGGACGACATTTTACCAAGATCTGGGGATCATTGTAAATTACGCGAAGTCTCACCAGCAATTATCTCGAGACTGTATATCTTATAATGAGAATTAGCACCAAACTTAGTAAGATCTTTCTGTCCGAGGAATGAATAAAAAGACTGAGAGAGATAACCCAAATATTTCTCTCACTGGACAAATTGCCAGCACATCAGTGACAAAGGCTGCTGGGACACTTAACTTCTCTAGAGAAGTTAGTCCCCAACTGTCATCTCTGCATCAGATCTCTTCAGTGGCAGCTGAAGACCTTTTGGTCTCAGCACATTGACCTACCGAACACTCCAGTGCCGGTAGGTTAAGAGCAAAAGAGAGACCTGAGGTGTTGGGTGTCGGACACCAACCTCCTCAAGGGAATAGATCTCTCTCCTCCCTTAGATTTGTTGTTCTTCAGATGCTTCAAAAAAGGGGTGGGGACCTCATCTGTTACACCTCACTGTGTCCGGACAGTGGTGCAAATCCGAACAGCAGTGCCACATAAACAAACAAGGAGGTACCTTTTCACAGCACCTATGCCAGCTAGCTGTGGAAATCCACAGGTGGGTGGAAAACAAGTCAGTATTCCTTTCAGCCCGGTTTGTTCCCGGGAAAGAAGGACATGCTGGCGGACAATATGAGCAGAAGGACTCAGTTAGTAGGCTCCGAATAGGCCTTGACACAACAGATAGCCAACAAAGTTTTGACTTTGTGGGGTTTGCTGACAACCTACCTGTTTGCGATGTCCTCAAACAAAAACTTTTGGTGTAATGCTCTCCAGTACCAGAATCTTGGGCGGTTTGATAAGACGCCTTCCAACATCCATGGAACAGGATTGACATCTATGCGTTCCCGCCCTTCTACCTAGTAAGGAGGCTCTTAAACAAAGTCAAGGCATCTCAAGATCTTTCGATGTCCGTAATAGCTCTGCTGTGGTATCATGCAGAATGGTTTCCTAACCTTCTGCATCTGCTCACAGAGGCACCAAGAGAGCTTCCCACACTTTCCGATCTACTCAGACAACCACACGTGGAGAGGTTCCATCAAGCGACCCCATTGTTTTGTCTTCATACCTGGAGGATATCCAGCAACTGCTCGCAAAGAAGCGCTTTTCGAGACTGGTTGCAAAAGGAATGGCAGAATACCTCCTGGAGTCATGTGCCTCAACATATCTGGTGAAGTGGTCCATGTTTTGTGGTTAGTTTCATGGACCAGGTATCGCTCCTCTCAGTGCCAATATTCCAGTGATAATGGAATTCTTATTGTACATCAGGGAGGAAAAACTTTGTTCGGTGACGGAGGTGAAAGGCTATTGCTCGGCCTTGAGCCTCGTCTTCAAACCGAATAAAGTTAATATTTCCTCCTCGATGGAGTTGTCTCTCCTCATACAGAATTTTGAGTGCACCAGCCCTCAGTCAGAAGCCAGACCTCATCCTTGGAAAGTAGTCAAGGTTCTATGTTCAATGTAAAGAGACCATTTGTCAAGTCTCGGATCGAGAAAAAAATATGTCTTCCTTCTAGCACTGGGCTCTGCAAAGAGGGTCAGCGAGCTTCATGGTCTGTCCTATGACATCACCCATTCAAGGAGATGGGGGCAAGTGACACTCATTTTCGTCCCTGAGTTCGTAGCTAAGACTCAAAATCCGGCTGTACTGGATCTTAGAGTCGGGACCTTTCGGATTGAGAGCCTTCGGTCCTTAACAGATGATCCTGATCAGCTGTTACTTTGCCCTGTAAGGGTGCTGATGAAATATTTGAAAAGAACTGAGATCCCCTGCCTGCATATCAGCAGGCTCTTTGTAAGCATGGGGAAAAATAAAAAGATCACTCATCCCAGTTGCCGTTCCCATACCCATGAATGACATCGGGTATTAGTACATCCCTGGCATTTAAGAAGAAGTTCTGTGTGACACTGGTGCTACAAGGGGCCGTTTGGAAACTGTAAACTACGTTCATCGCCCATTACTTGGAAGACATAACCCACTGGAGCCTAGACACATTTACCTTAGGTCCTGTGGTGATTGAACAAAACGTGGTCAATTAACACCTCGTGTCCCTTGTAGGTCAAGTAGTAGTCGGTTGAGGGCAGATGTTACCCGCAAGTAAGTCTAGAATGAATGTGAGAATGACTGACTACTTACTATTTCATTCTTCCCTCTCTTGGGGATTATCATCTAAGGAACTTTGCAAGCTGACCTCCTCTGACTACAGGTGGGTACCATGCTCTTTGTGCAACCTGGTACATATTTATATATTTGTTATGTCCCCGGTGTCAAGTGAGATGGAGTCGAGCAATGTCTAGGTTAAGTGAGGGACTTTGTTCCAATTTTACGCCTACCTGATCAAGTCACATGCTAAATTCTGCGTTAGCACCAACTGCCTAGGCCCTCATCCTTTAGAATCACAAAGTGTCAGGGTGCCCTTTAAACAGCTCGTGTGTAGCACAGAGGGACACCCAGGGACGGTTTCCAGCCAGTTGGTTTTAAGGACTTCCTCCCACCACAAGGTAAGCCTCTTATGTAGAGAGCGTAAGGTTTGTATTAAGTGCCAGAACAAAACATTTTTAAACATAAAACTTACCCGCTGGTTATATAAGAATGGCTATAGTCCCTTGGACGCTCCGCAGAAATTCAAAATCTCGTGGCAATCGCAGATATGCCAGGTGTACACTAGCGCCCTGACGGTAGACAGGCCAAACTATTCCAACCACTTCAGATCTTCCCTGCGCTCTTGCGAGCAAGAAGTGTTGGAATTCACTCATAATTAACCTGGATTTTAGAAGTATTTTGGTGATGTATACCTAATTTTTGGGTTCTGTCATTTGCTTATTTGTTTGTTTGATCTGTGATCATGTGTTTATAACTTAAAAGGTAGGATTAGAAATTTTTCAACCTATTTTAAACCCAACGAAAGCATAATGGCGGGATGTAAACATCTCGTCCATTGATGACGTCACAGCCTTACGACGTAGGCTAAAAGTCTGACTTGCCTTTTTACAAAGAATGATAAGTGAATACTGTACTTTCTTATGAAGTATTAAGTTATAAATTAAGTTAAAGGATTTTGTTATTTTAAGAAAATTTTGTCCTTTTAATAGGTTTTCTTTAGATAATCTTCGATCTGTTTTCAAAGAGTAACTAGCGTTCAGTTTATTTATGTTACGCAGTTGTCAGTCTATCGTTACGATGTTACGATTTCTCTTTGTAGCGATTTTTATGAATAGTACATTTTTCTTTCAAACTCAAGTTTTCAAGTTGTACTATATAAAAGGAACATTTTATTTTGCAATTAATTGGTCCTTTCAGTATTTTTCTTTAGTCAAAGATTAAAGGAAGTTACAGTTCAGTTAATGTATATACAACGTAGTATTCTTTACAATCGATGTAGCGCACAATTCGGTGTATCGTTGTTTACTTGTTGGTTTTTGGAATACTAAAATTGTTCGTATATTAATTGTAGATGTTCCAATGGTTACGGGTGGTAATTCACCTTTTTTTTGGGCTCAGGCCATGTCGTCCTGATGGAAGTTCCTTCATTAGTAGTTTCCTAGGTATATTTGACTACAGTGATATATCCCAGAGAATTTACCAAAGGTATCCAGAATTCTAACTCCTGGAGCGAATATCCCTTAAAATTTAAAAAGGGATATCGCGTAATATCAGAGGACGTATTCTTGACACGTCTCATAGCTATCTACACCCCCAATAGCGTTTCCGCTTCGAGGGGAAAAGTGGCAAGAATATAGGAGAGTCGTTAAAGAGGCGACACTCCTACCGTACTGTAAATAGTGCGCCAAATCACCACCGCGCGGCGCCACCAAGCCATTCTTTCTCTTGTAGCTTCCTTGACTGGTGTTATCCCATGTTATCTCTCGCTATTTTGGAGTTATTTGTCGCTATGATGTCTTCACCAGCCTCATCAGTTTCTGTAAAGTTAAGTAATATCTCTGAATTGTGTAAATGTAAGCTCTTGCCAGTTTTTGCTCTTCGATTGAGATTAACGTAACAAGAGCTGTTGCCAGCCGGATGGCGTCATGGACGCGGTCGTTCTTGTTGTGACGAGCCGAGAGAGGGTTGTGAACTCAAAGGCAGGATGCAATCAACTGAGTTATATTGTTATAGAACACTCTCCTTTATATACAAAACCTCAAGGCAAGAGGACATAACAAGTTAACAAGACAGACAATGTTACAGAGGAAACAGCAGACATGAATTTTCATGTCCGTTTAGTGCGAGGGAAGAGGGAAGATACAAGCATAATATATGCAAAAGGAATTATGTACAATTTTGTGACACACGGTTGGTACATGGCTCCCCCCCTAAAAATGACATACTGTACATGTTAAATAGGGCGCCCTGATCTGGAGAGGCAAACTGTAGGCGGGTCATCTGGCAGAAGATAAGCAGGTTTTAGACGATCAATGGAGACCCAGTCTTCTTTGCCCCGAATGTTTAGTAGGAATGCTTTCGGACTGCGTCGGATCACAAGGAAAGGGCCCGTGTAAGGGGGCGTTAGTGGTGGCTTGCTAGTGTCGTTGCGCAGGAAGACGTGCGTTGCAGAGTGCAAGTCCGTTGGTATGTGATGCTTCGCTGGGGGCTTGTAAGTCTGGCGGCACGGAGTAAATTTTCCCACGACGTGACCTATGCGCTGGAGATCGTCGGAGGAGGTTGTAGAAGGAAAAAATTCGGCAGGGACGACCAACGGGTTGCCATACATCATTTCAGCTGCCGAGACGTCGAGGGCGTCTTTAGGAGTGGTCCTTAGTCCCAGGAGGACCCAGGGAAGCTGAGTAAACCAGTTGCAATCCTTGCAGCGGGACATCAAAGCTGCTTTGAGGGTGCGATGAAAACGTTCAACCATTCCATTGGCAGCGGGGTTGTAGGCCGTTGTCTGATGTAGGGTGATGCCCAGGAGATTCGCTAATGACGTCCACAATTGAGAGGTGAAAGTGGTTCCCCTGTCAGAAGTAATATGCTCAGGGTAACTGAATCTTGAAATCCATCCAGAGAGTAAGGCAGATGTACATGAGGCGGACGTTGCAGTTTCCATGGGAATGGCTTCAGGCCAACGAGTGGAGCGGTCGATGACGGTAAACAAGTAACGATGTCCTTGTGATGTGGGTAGGGGGCCTACAACGTCAACGTGAATGTGTGCGAAACGACGCTGAGGTTGAGGAAAGGTGCCCACTCCTGAATCCGTGTGTCGATGTACTTTGGAAGTTTGGCAAGAAGTACAGGCGCGGACCCAATCCTTAGCATCCTTAGAAATGCCGTGCCAAATGAACTTTGCCTTCAGCAGCTGTGCAGTAGAACGGCACGAGGGATGTGAAAGGCCGTGAATGAAATCAAACACCCGTTGGCGCATGGGAGCAGGAATCCAAGGTTGCGGTCTACCAGTACTGACGTCACAGAGGAGGGTGGTGTTGGAGTCTTCGAGGGGAAAATCTTCCCAACGGAGGGACGTGCAGGATGTCCTACAAGCTTGATACTCTGGATCCTGTTGTTGGGCTTCAGCCAGGGCGTTGTAATCCAATCCCAGTTGAACAGCAGCCAATGTGTTTCTTGACAGGGCATCGGCAACGGGATTCATTTTCCCAGGGACGTATTGGAGGGTGCAATTGTATTCAGCCACGGCGGAGAGATGTCGGCGTTGACGGGCGGACCAGGCATCAGACTGTCGAGTGAAGGCGTGCACCAGAGGCATGTGGTCTGTGCAAATGACGAATGGCGTACCTTCTAAGAAATGGCGAAAGTGACGGACAGCCAAGTGCACCGCCAGCAATTCTCGATCGAAGGTAGAATAACCCGATTCTGCCTTGGACAGTTTTCTGCTGAAGAAGGCCAATGGGCGGGGCGAGCCTTTGACCACCTGCTCGAGTACTGCACCAATAGCGATGTCGCTGGCATCGGTGGAGAGAAGGAGAGGGGCGTGTGGGATAGGAAAAGTGAGAGCCGCAGCAGTTGATAGGGCCTTCTTTGCATTGCAGAAGGCTGCTTCTTGAAGTGGACCCCACTTCATGTCCTTTGGCTTGCCCTTGAGGGAGGCGTAGAGGGGAGCAAGAGTGGCAGCAATGGCTGGCAGAAAACGGTGATAATAGTTGATCATGCCCAAGAATTCCTGCAGAGCTTTGACGGTCGAGGGCGCGGGGAAATTCTGAACGGCTGCTACCTTCTCAGGGAGGGGATGGACTCCTTCAGGAGTGATACGGTGCCCTAAGAACGACACTTCGTTGGCGCCAAAGGTACACTTGTCGTACCGGACTACAAGGCCGTTTTGTTGCAGGCGGTCGAGCACGATGCGCAGGTGACGGAGGTGTTCCTCTTTTGAGGAGGAGAACACAAGTATGTCGTCCACATAACATACACAGAAAGGGAGGTCCCCTAAGATGCCATCCATGAGACGTTGAAACGTTGACCCAGCATTACGAAGGCCAAAACAGGAGTAATTGAAGGTGTATGTACCAAACGGAGTGATGATGGCGGTCTTGGGGATGTCTTCTGGGTTCATAGGCACCTGATAATACCCCTTCAGGAGGTCGAGCGTAGAGAAAACCTTTGCTTTGTGCAGGTAGGAGGTCACATCGGCAATGTTTGGGATGGGGTAGTGATCCGGTTCTGTTTGCATGTTCAGGCGCCTGTAATCCCCGCACGGACGGAGGGAGCCGTCTTTCTTCAGAACGATGTGTAAGGGTGACGACCATGGGCTGGAGGCCTTTTGGCAAAGGCCCATTTTCTCCATTTCGGCGAACGTCTGTTTGGCGGCTGCCAATCGTTCCGGTGCCAGACGTCTGAATTTTGCGAAGACTGGGGGTCCCGTCGTCTTGATATGGTGATAAATACAGTGCTTGGCAGGAACCGTGGGCGTTTGGTGAAGTTCTGGACGGAAAACTTCCGGGTACGACGTGAGGAGGTGGGCGTAGGCATCCCTGTGTGCGCTGATGTGGAGAGCGAGGTTAGAGGGGGCGGGTTGAAGAGGTGTCGACAAGTACGAGTCTGCGTTGACCAATCGTCGGTGGGCGACATCGACCAGAAGGTGGAAATGAGAGAGGAAATCCGCACCGAGGATTGGCATTGTGACGTCAGCAACGAGAAACTTCCAATTGAATTTACCGTTTCCGAACGATAATGTGAGGTTCTCGTAACCGTAGGTGGGTATCGCAGATCCGTTGGCAGCTACCAAGCGGACGTCAGCAGATGTAGACAGACTACGTCGTGCCTTGAAGAGTTTCCTTAGCAAAAGAGAACGACAAGCACCTGTGTGTACCAAAAATCGCACGCCCGTTCCTGCATCCTGTGAAAAGAAAAGATTAGAAACATGGGAGGCCACCGCCACAAGCGATGGCCTACTTACACGTTTTTTGGCCACTGACAATCCTTGGCACATTTCTTCGTGGTTGCCCCGAATCTGAAGTGGTAGTAGCAAAACTGCGGCGGATGGGAGGTAGTAAGTGGCTGTAGAAGTCGTTCGTTTGGGCGCGAGCGATTGGTGGGTGGTGGGCGGCTTTGTCGCCGCTTCGGCACGTCACGGGGTAGGCGTGTATGTCCTACGGCATTCATGTCAGCTTCGGTTGACGTTGAATAGGCATCCTCGTCGTCAGGGGTGGAGGCGTTGATGGAGGTCTTGAAGTGGCTGTCCATAAGGGCGTCGGCTTTGGTCATCAAGTCCTTTATGGGTAAACTATCGACATCGGGTATGGCAGCGCGTACAGGTTCGGGTAAACGGCGTATCCAAAGGGCACGAAGTAGGTTCACCTCACGAGGAGAGCCGTCTGCGGCAGGTTGAAGGCGAGCGATACTGGTCATTTCCCTGAGGGCAAGCGAAGCCCTTTGGTCCCCCAACGGTTGTTGCGAGAGCTGAAAAAGCTTTGCTATACGGGCGGCTGGCGACGGCGAGTACTGCTGCAGAAGGTATGTTTTGAGAGCGTCATACGCTATTGGGGTGTCTCCTTGTTCACAAAGCCAGTCGGATATTTCTGGAAAGGTGTCCTTGGGTATCGCCGCGAGAACATAATCCGCTTTGGTGGTTGAGCGAGTCACGCCCCTGATACGAAAGTGGACTTCTGCGCGCTGAAACCAAGCAAACGCCTCTTCGCTGGCGAACGGTGAAAGTTTCAATGGGGCGGCCGCAGCGCCAACTGCTGTAGTAGAGTCCGTCTCCGTCATAGTACCAACGATGGAGGGGCGAGGGAGGTGGGGGTGGAAGGCAGTGGGAGCGAGTCGACTTCCGGGGTCACCAATGTGACGAGCCGAGAGAGGGTTGTGAACTCAAAAGCAGGATGCAATCAACTGAGTTATATTGTTATAGAACACTCTCCTTTATATACAAAACCTCAAGGCAACAGGACATAACAAGTTAACAAGACAGACAATGTTACAGAGGAAACAGCAGACATGAATTTTCATGTTCGTTTAGTGCGAGGGAAGAGCAAAGACACAAGCATAATATATGCAAAAGAAATTATGTACAATTGTGTGACACACGGTTGGTACATTGTACATTTAGTTAGCAAGAACGACTTTCCCGGCATTATTTGCTTTAATAACTTTAGCTATTTAGATATTTAGCTAGGGATTTTTGTCATTGTTGTCGTGGATTTGGCTATTCATAACCGAGCCTCACGAGTGCTAGGCTTCCTAGCCTAGGCACCTACACACTTCATGCATGATATAACCTTCCTGGTAAAGTTTTATTGAAGCTCAGGCAATATTTTATACAATTAAGATATTACTGCATAAATTTTTCCTCTTCCAAGATAGTATACAAGAGAGTTTCGGTGAACGATTCTCTATGCTCCTAGACTTACTAGCCTAGGGGCTTTAGTATACTTTCATACATGTCCCCAATTGCTCTTGTATTGTCTTCTAAGGGGAGACTGACACCTATACCTTTCAAGTCGATGCTAATCTCTGGACGAGATTTAAAAGCAATTCCCCTCCCCTTTGATCAGCCTAGGCTATCCTCAGTTAGCTTTGCTGTGAACTGAGTTCTGGCAAAGTTTACTGGGGTGTTTCATTTCTTTCTCTTAACCACTGAGTCGGTTTTGGAGCTTAGAATGGGACATCAGAGTAAAAGTCTGTGTTAGGCATCTTACTGTCTTGGTGAAATGATTTCCCAAGTCAGGTTAAGTTGTCTTCACAGGAGGCTAGACCTCCCTAGACCATACATGGAGGTTCTTGTATCACAATTCCTCCTTTCTCGGTCTAGCAGACAGTCCTGTGCTAGTAGATCTTAGACCGAAGAAATGATTTCTTCCTTGTTTAAGATTTTTGGTACGAAATTCTGTTCTCTTGTGAGATTGTGTCCTTTGGCCGCTTTCTCACTTGACTAACCCAACCTGGGGAAATGATTTCCCCTACTTGAGGTTACTTTATGAGATCAGAATCCTTCGTTAGGTATTACCTTACTTATAGGACTTTTACCCCTTCCCCGCTGTCTCTTTTGTGTTGGATGAGCCATCACCCTCCCTGGCCGTCATTCTACATTTGACCCTATGGGTAATCTATAGAATTGGCCTGAGGTTCCCTGTCAGCTGCCGGCAGGTACCCTCATATTCCTTAGAGTGTTCTCCAGTCCTCCCTTGGACTGCCTTCCGTAGCCCATATGGATGGGATATGGTTGGGGTGAAGCCCGAATATAATTCCCCCTTCCACTTGAACTCTCATTCGGGATGTAGGCCGGCAAGGCTGAGCCTTTGCCTTCCTCCATCCTCTCTTTCTCTCTGCCTTTCCTTATACTGGGCCGGCCGCCGACAGCTAGTAGCTGTCGTCGGCCATGTTGGGTGTCCGTCGGCCGGCAGTTACTCTGCCGCCACTTGCCGTGGGTGTCGCTGATCGACGACCCAACGACAGGGAACATACTATGATCGGCTGCCGGCAACTGAGTTGTCGGCCGGCAGTCGGCCACCCAAAGTTTACACAATTGCCGCCGGTTGCCGCCAGGTCCTACTTGATAGAGGGATTCTTCGGCTGCCGGCAGGCAGAGCCGCGGTTAGCGACCTGCCGCCCATTACTTTGAAGACAGTATCTGCTTTCAATAGCCCAGAATAGACCGGCATATGTCGGCAGGCCCGGCATATGCCGGCAAGTCCGGCATGTGCTGGCAGGCCCGGCATATGCCGGCAAGTCCGGCATGTGCTGGCAGGCCCGGCATGTGCCGGCAGGCCCGGCAGGATTGGCGACATGACACCGCCAGTCAGTGCTGTAGCCCAAAAGTTTTTTCCAACCTAAAAGTGCTTCATGGGCAGCCAGTTGTGAGACCATCACATTTAGAGAGTGGTTCTCTCTACCATTTAATGGTTATCACCCATTAATTTAATCCCCTATATTGAACCTGGAAGATTGTATTAAGAAGACACTTTATATCAAAGGATATTATCTTCCCCTACAAATTCATTAAGAATTTAATGTTCAATATCGGAGGTCATAGCAATGGGCTGGACAGGAAACATATGTAGGTGTCTTTCCTATTTTTTAGCTTACTCTATCCAAGCTAATATTATTTAAAATATGTATGCTGAAATCTGAGAATTTCACCGAATACTTATATGCTTTTCTTTCTTTACAGGAGGAGCATCCCGAGTGCGGGAACAACTTTTGTAGGGTCCGTAGTAAGAGCTTCTATGGCCATGACGTGTGCAGGACCCATGCTCGCTGCGCAGTCACCAAGGGGGCTCTCAAGTACTGGGACCCACAGGTATGTACCGTTTGTGACAAACTAGTGAAAGAGGCTTTTGATGACCAAAAGTCTACTGAGTCTAAGGATGCAGCAAGGGACATGCTGCGAAAATGGGTCAGGGGTTTTCAGAAGAACACCTCTGGCCCATACCTTCCTAATGAAAGGATGAGGGATTTTCTCTTCCTTAGGGCATCTGCGGATGCAATCATTCCCCAGGCTCAACCTGAGATCCCCCTACTTCAGATTCCGGTAGAACCTGACGTTTCGGACGCCTTACAGAGCATCCAATTAGAGGACAACATGTCTGTTGTCTCGGAGGAGACAGAATAATCGCCTAGTGGAAGAACTGGATCAGGAGAATGACGTACCTCCGGAGGCTGAAGTCGAGAAAACCGAAACGATTTCGGTATCATCAACCACGGTGACTGAGCCGGTGCCTTCGACTTCCTCCACTACACCCCAGTTGGATTCCATTACGAGTACGTTGCACTCGCTGCTGTCTATGGTGCAGGACATTCAGAAGAAATCGTCCGAAAAAGAAGCTTCTTTTCGGACGGAAAAACATCAGCTAGTTGCATCACGTTTAGCCCCAAAGAAGCTAAACGTCAAGGATCTCCCTGCCTTCTCTGACGTTAACCCATGGAGGTACGCAGAGCATATGCCAATGTTGGGGGGGAAGATCTTCCTCTCAGAGAAACTGGTCACTGTCCCAGTAGAAGAAATTGAGTTTTGGCCTAGCAAAGGGGCCTATCCAGATTGCTATGTCCGTTTGAGGACGGAACCTGCATCCAATGAGGAGACAGAGCAGAAGGAGACGATTGTCCTCGAACTCTCTTAGGTCCAGGCCTTATATACAACCACCTTGAAAGAGAGGGCCTTTACTAGTTCCAAGGTGCCGGCTCTCAGCAAAAAGCACCCGTCCTTTATTGCTGACCCCAAACGTGCCTTCCCCTTTATGGACAAAGGGTTTAAGGCAGTCGAGGCAGGGAAACCTTGCCCTACACTGGAGGAGTGTAGACCATTTCTCTCGTCTTCCCATCAGACAGTAAAGACTGGAAGGATGTCCACAACACCTTCACAGTTGGGAAGCTGGAGGCAGATATCGCTGGACGGCAGTTCAGCGAAGACCTCCCGAAGCTGTCAGATTTTCTCCTGCGTAGGGAACAGGAGACTAAAGAACGTCTTGCTGCTTCCATGTCTCTGCAGACTGGCTTAGAGACTATGGCAAGCATCCCGGACACCCCAGACATGTACATGGTCTTCGCCAAATCTCACTTGGCGACAGTCACCAAGGACTTGTACAATTTTATTAAAGCCAGAAGGGCTTGTAGAGAGTTCGTGTTCGCCTCTGCTACGGTGAAGCACGAACCAAGGAAGCTGATAGCCTCGAATATCTGGGGAAAAGACCTCTTCCCAAGTGAAGTGGTCAAAGAGGTCGTGGACAAAGCCGCTATGGAGAATAGGAATCTCCTCTCCTAGTGGGGCTTGTCCTCTAAAAGGAAATCTTCTGCTGATGAGAGTCTCCAGCCGAAGAATAAATCAAAACGACCAAGAGTGCCCTCTCGGCCAAAGCAACAGCAACAGCTTCCCATGGCCACGGTGCCCCAGACGGTGGCACAACCAACCACCACCTTCCAACTGGTGCCCCAAACGCTGGCGACCCAATCGCCTGTGTTCACCCCAGTGTTCGAAAGGCAGTCGACAACCTTTAGGCCGAAGTTTCGAGGTCACTTTCGAGGATCCTCTAGACGCCCCTTCAGAGGCAGGGCAACAAAGGTGGATGTGGCCAAGGAGGTAAGTCCTCCAACCAGCACTCCAAGTGAGATGCTACCGGTAGGAGGGAGACTTCTTCTCCTCCGGGATCGTTGGACCTTCGATCCCTGAGCCCACAGCCTAATCAAGAACGGACTAGGGTGGAGTTGGAGCTCAACTCCACCAAACTTCCCTCAATTCTTCCAACACTCAACCCCCGTACTGGAAGAATATGTTCAGGAACTCCTGAACAAAAGTTATACGGAAGGCGAAGTCCATCAGATTTCAAGGAAGGCTATTTTGTGTGTTCCGAAGAAGGATTCGGAAAAGCACAGAGTCATTCTGGACTTATCACCACTCAATAAGTTCATAGTGAACCACAAGTTCAGAATGCTGACGCTTCAGCACATAAGGACCCTTTTGCCCAGACGGGTATACACAGTCTCCAAAGACATGACGGATGCATACTGGCACGTTCCAATCAACCGTCAAGTTTCCCCCTACCTAGGGTTCAAACTACAGAAAAGAAAGTACATTCTCAGAGCCATGCCCTTCGGTCTAAACGTAGCTCCAAGGGTATTCACCAAGCTTGCGAATGCAGTCATTCATCAACTACGCCATCCAGGTGATAGCCTACCTGGACGACTGGCTGGTGTGGGCAGCATCCGAGGAAGAATGCATGCAAGCCTCCAAGGAAGTTATCCAGTTCCTGGAACACTTAGGATTCAAGATCAACTTGAAAAAGTCTCGACTTTCTCCAGCTCAAAAGTTCCAGTGGCTGGGCGTCCAATGGGACTTACAGTCACACTGCCTTTCCATTCCATCAAAGAAGAGGAAAGAGATAGCAGGATCTGTCAAAAGATTCCTTCAATCCGACAGGAAATCAAGAAGGCAACAGGAGAGAGTGTTGGGGTCCCTCCAGTTTGCCTTAGTGACAGATCCAGTATTGAGAGCACAATTAAAAGATGCATCGGGAGTTTGGAGAAAATACGCATCAAACGCTCGAAGAGATCTACAAAGACCGATACCAAATCATCTACGATCACTACTCAAGCCATGGTCGGAGGCCAAGAACCTAAGGAGCAAGGTGCCCTTGAAACCACCTCCACCGGCAGTCACCGTTCACACGGACGCCTCAAAAGAGGGGTGGGGAGGTCACTTTCATCATCGGAAAGTCCAAGGAACCTGGTCTCCCCTCTTCAAGTCCTTCCACATCAATTTTCTGGAAGCCATGGCAGTTTTTCTCTCTCTGAAAAAACTGAAACTTCGCTGCTCAATCCACATCCGTCTGGTTCTAGACAGCGAAGTCGTAATGAGATGCCTAAATCGACAAGGCTCGAGATCGCCTCACATAAATCAAGTGATACTGGCCATCCTCCGTCTAGCGAAGAAGAAGAGATGGCACTTGCCAGCAGTCCACCTCCAAGGGTTCCACAATGTGACAGCGGACACTCTATCCAGGATCAACCCGATAGAGTCAGAATGGTCCCTAGACGCAAGATCATTCTCTTTCATATTACGCAAAGTCCCAGGACTGCAGATAGACCTCTTCGCAACGAGCGACAACAAGAAGCTACCCCGGTATGTAGCCCCGTACGCGGATCCTCTAGCGGAAGCGATAGATGCAATGTCCATAGATTGGGACAGATGGTCCAAGATCTACCTGTTCCCTCCAACCAACCCTCTGCTGAAAGTCCTTGACAAACTGAGATCCTTTCAGGGGACAGCAGCAATAGTGGCCCAAAAGTGGCCCAACAGCATTTGGTTCCCTCTGATAATGGAACTACGTCTGAAGCTGATCCCATTGCCGGAACCAGTTCTGACTCAGCAAGTGCAGAAATTGACTGTCTCCGCTTCATCAGAGAAAACCCAGAACCTTCATCTCATGATTTTCTCGCCATAGCGGTCAAGAAACGGTTTGGGATTTGTAGAGACAGTATTAACTTCTTAGAAGAATACAAGTCATAATATGAGTCTTCCTGGAAGAAATGGGTGGTCTTTGTCAAGGCGAAGAAACCTAAGGAGATTTCTACAGATTTCTGTTTGTCCTTCTTCATCCATCTTCATGAACAAGGTTTAGCAGCCAATACGATTACTACATGTAAATCCGCCCTAGCCAGACCAATACTATACGCCTTCCAGGTAGACTTCTCTAATGAAATCTTCAACAAGATTCCTAAAGCCTGCGCTAAACTTCGGCCTGCAGCTCCTCCAAAGCCCATTTCATGGTCTTTGGATAAAGTTCTTCACTTAGCATCAACCCTGAACAATGAAGATTGCTCGCTGAAAAACTTGACTCAAAAGGTGATATTCTTATTTGCACTAGCCTCAGGAGCCAGAGTTAGCGAAATAGTGGCCCTCTCGAGGGATGATGGCCATATTCAGTTCACAGACAGCGGAGAACTGAACCTCTTTCCGGACCCGACGTTTCTCGCCAAGAACGAGCTGCCCACTAAGAGATGGGGTCCTTGGAGAATCTGCCCTCTGAAGGAAGAAGCATCCCTCTGCCCAGTGGAATGCCTAAAGGTCTATCTTCGTAGAACTTCAGACTTTAAGGGAGGTCAGCTTTTCAGGGGAGAGATTTCTGGTTCAACGTTATCCTTGAAACAGATAAGGGCGAAAATCACCTATTTCATACGCAGAGCGGATCCAGACAGTACACCCGCAGGTCATGATCCGAGAAAAGTTGCCTTGTCTCTGAATTTCTTTCAGACAATGTCGTTTGAAAGTCTGCGTGCTTACACTGGATGGAAGTCATCCAGAGTTTTCTTCAAACACTACGCGAAGCAATTACAGGAAATAAAATTTCATGTGGTGGTGGCAGGCAGTGTTATAAAACCTGCCGCTTGATTACTGCGAAGAACAGTGCACTATTTGGGACTTTTAGTGAAGGGTGTACATGATAGACTCTTAAGGTATATCATGTTGAGTATTGTGTTTAGTGATGACACTATAGACTGTTTTATCTACACAGGTGACATCAAGCATAATAGACAGACGCAAGTGCCAGGCATTATTATATGCACAGTGTTCCTAGTAACAACAGAATACATAGTGAAATTTTATATTTCCCTTAGAGTGGCTAATGTTTCCTTTTCAGGTGAAACTTATTTTATTTTCTGTTATTACTGTTTATGCTTTTATGCAGAATTGTTCAGCGTAAGATGTAATTGATTACAACCATGATTTCTATTTTTGTAATAAACAATAGAAGGAATCTTTGCGTCTCTTTCCCCTCAAATATTTTATATTAAGTATAAAGTCAGAGCATCCTCGATTCTCTTCATATTTAAGAAAATATTGGGGAACTAAGGTTACTACTGTTCCAAGCAAACAGGTAAGAACTGATTGTACTAACTGTTTATCTTACTGATTAAGGTTTCCTACATGTATATAAACCTGTCTGTCTCTTTACAACCAGATTCGGGAGGTATCAGTAACTTATACAGAGCTATACCATCTGAGTACAAACTATGCTTTACGTATATAATGACACTAATATACAAACTGTTTGCTAGATTGTTCCTTGAACTCACAATCCTCGGGATTTTTTCCTAGAGTGTACCTAGACTCTTCCCTGTAGGGGGCAGGAAGAACTGACATATTTTATGATCAGTTGATTGATGTACTGTATAACGGTAACATCAAGTGTCTCTGGGTCCAGAAGACCAAATAGGAAATATTTATCTCGAGATAACGGCACTATTGAAAATCCACAGATACATTAATGCTCTGGTAAACTTCCATCAGGACGGCATGGCCTGAGCCCAAAAAACGGATTTTGAGCGAAGCGAAAAATCTATTTTTGGGTGAGGTAGCCATGTCGTCCTGATGGACCCACCCGCTTTTTGACAAAAGGATAATGAATCCCTCCCTATGGTACTGTATCTGCAACACCTACAAAGCTACAAAGAATGGCTTGGTGGCGCCGCGCGGTGGCGATTTGGCGCACTATTTACAGTACGGTAGGAGTGTCGCCTCTTTAACGACTCTCCTATATTCTTGCCACTTTTCCCCTCGAAGCGGAAACGCTATTGGGGGTGTAGATAGCTATGAGACATGTAAAGAATTCGTTCTCTGATATTACGCGATATCCCTTTTTAAATTTTAAGGGATATTCGCTCCAGGAGTTAGAATTCTGGATACCTTTGGTAAATTCTCTGGGATATATCACTGTAGTCAAATATACCTAGGAAGCTACTAATGAAGGAACTTCCATCAGGACGACATGGCTACCTCACCTAAAAATAGATTTTTCGCTTCGCTCAAAATCCGTTTATTGGAACCCCTTAATATAAGTGTTTGTTTTGATTTATAGAGATATTCTTTTCTTATATCTATTAAGGTAATATTTTATATTTAATATTTTGTTGCATTTATATGGGATATAGTGACTTTTGCATTCCCATTCAAACCATTGACAGAATAGTAAGTCACTCTCTCCAGGGGTCATTTTGTTTGAGAGCGCATATACTTTGGTTTTAAATAATTGTGAAAATATCATTTTTACCAATATTTAGTTCTAAATTAGTGCAGTGAAATTTATTCAATTCATTGGAGGGTGCTTCTGTTCGGACCTGTCATTATCCTAGCCTTAGACCTCTTTTTTTGTTGTTGTTGTTGCAGCAAATGGTGGAGTGGAAGCAGATGTACGTCAGAGTCAATGAAGGTTGCAAAGTGTTGGGGGCAGTTAAGGGAGTTGTAAAAAATAGAGGGTTGGGCATGAATGTAAAGAGAGTTCTATATGAGAAAGTGATTGTACCAACTGTGATGTATGGATCGGAGTTGTGGGGAATGAAAGTGATGGAGAGACAGAAATTGAATGTGTTTGAGATGAAGTGTCTGAGGAGTATGGCTGGTGTATCTCGAGTAGATAGGGTTAGGAACGAAGTGGTGAGGGAGAGAACGGGTGTTAGCGGCTAGCGGCTAGAGTGGATATGAATGTGTTGAGGTGGTTTGGCCATGTTGAGAGAATGGAAAATGGCTGTCTGCTAAAGAAGGTGATGAATGCAAGAGTTGATGGGAGAAGTACAAGAGGAAGGCCAAGGTTTGGGTGGATGGATGGTGTGAAGAAAGCTCTGGGTGATAGGAGGATAGATGTGAGAGAGGCAAGAGAGCGTGCTAGAAATAGGAATGAATGGCGAGCGATTGTGACGCAGTTCCGGTAGGCCCTGCTGCTTCCTCCGGTGCCTTAGATGACCGCGGAGGTAGCAGCAGTAGGGGACTCAGCAGTATGAAGCTTCATCTGTGGTGGAAATGTGCGAGGTTGGGCTGTGACACCCTAGCAGTACCAGCTGAACTCGGCTGAGTCCCTGGTTAGGCTGGAGGAACGTAGAGAGTAGAGGTCCCCTTTTTTGTTATGTTTCTTGTTGATGTCGGCTACCCCCCAAAATTGGGGGAAGTGCCTTTGGTATGTGTGTGTGTGTGTAGACCTCTTTCAAGCTCCCGGACCCAAGGGAGAAGTTAGGTCGAACGGCGAAAGGAATCGAGAGGCGTAGTCTTGGGTTACAGTCGTGTAAGACCCGAACGGAAGTACCCTCGAGCGTTTTCTGTCGATCTCCAGAACGCTCACCCTCGCTATAGGTAAGGCGAGGTAATAGCGTTTTCTAACATTAAGCGAGGACGCGCTTGAGGCGCGAAGCTGAAAACAAAATTAGAATCATTCTGCGTGTTTTACGATTCATTTGGCGCAGACGTAGTGCCGCCGCTTCCACCATATGGGTGTTCGTCTCCTGACAGCGGGAAGCGCTATTGAATCGATGAAGAAGGCGGGTTCGTGTTTGAAAATGCTGCATACGTGTCGCCTAAGATTGATCCTAATTGGTCTTTGCTGTTAGACATGAAACAGCAACTATCTTCGTTTATGCAGTCTTATCAGCCTGGCGTTGGCAGTGCGGTTGGGTGTCACTATTCCGGTTTTGATGCGGTCGCACAGGCGACCTGCCTATTCTGGTGATGACTCGTTGTCGCACAGGCAGCCTACCAGCCGCAATGTTCAACGGTGGGAGAAGGTGGTTGCATCGCTTCGGGTACCTGCTTCTCAACGCCAACCGACCGCTCATAGCGCCTAGTGTCAGTCTATCCAGGCGCGCCGACGATCGCCAGGCAGCATATGCTACCAAGGGACATGGCGTCAGCAGAGCGAAGCGTCAACGGAACGGAGCGTCAACGGAACGGAGCGTCAACGGAGCTGAGCGGCAGCGGAGCGTCAGTGCAGACGCTTCGCTACCTATGACAATAGACTTTGATGTCTACATGACCATGACCGTCTAGCGTTGGGACATTGTTGCGCCAGGCGCTATATTAAGAAATAAATCTTAGCCAGAAAGATATTATTTTCTCGGACCAAGGCCTGCTGGGCTAATTCTTGGTTGGGAGAGCTAGAATTAAAACCTCTAAGCATTGAGGTCAGAATTCAGGATCCTAAGGAGTGGACTCCTAGGAATCAAGACTTCTCTTCCTAGGATAGAGTCTTGTAGGAGGAAGGGAGTGACTTTCAGAAACTCATGAGAGTTTTTCTGAAGAGTTTCCCTTTTATTTTAAGCCTGCTGCTCCTCGTTCCGACTTAGAGTTTTTGCTAGTTGCGTTGAAGGTGTGTCTATTTTTTTTTATTATTATTATTACTAGCCAGGCTATATCCCTAGTTGAGAAAGCAAGATGCTTTAACCCAAAGGACTCCTATAGGGAAATATGGCTCAGTAAGGAAATAAGAAAATATATAGATTACCATTAAATCATTCTCAGAAGAGTAGCAGTGTGAAGAGACAGTGCTTATGGTCAGTGCAATAACGCGTCCTCAATGCAGTAACGAACCTAACTGTAGAGGTTGGTGCAGCAGCGCCTGCAGCTGCAACAGCAGGAAGTGCATTAAGGCCTTTATGAGAATAGAGCGTAAGAGTATATCTCCCACCACGGGCAGATCTTTTATGATTTAATGTATTATGGCTTAAAACGCTCTTGTTCAGTGACTTGTAAGCATAGCACAGTGCACTGGAGGAGGTGTTTGTTCGTGTCCGTTTTACTCCTACCCCGACACCTCTTCCTTACTTCCCAACCCCTGTGAGAAGGAATGTCGGAAGGCTGAGGTATAGCGCGGACCTTGTGCGCTAAACGTATGTTCCATCGAGCGATCCTGTCGATGCAGTCCAAGACGTTCCCTCTCCGCTTTGGAATGACGAAGTAAAGCTGTTTTCTTCACCTACGTTTATCGAACTATGACGTCACAACCATGTGACATAGTCTCTTGAGAAGAGCGAAGTTTGAATGTCTTGAAGCAATCAGTTCGTCATCGCTATGGTATCACGGATCTTGTGACATTTTTCTGCGTAATAGGACGCAGTTCCCTGACGAGGATGGCGTTTTACGTTTTCCCTTTCTACTAGACTAGGAAGTTACTCGTCATGAACGCATGCGAACAGGACTTACCCTTGCAGCAGGCGTGTCGCGATGCTTAAGCTGGAAGCAATCGAGCGTGTTTTCTTCCACGAGAGAAGGGGAAGTCAGACAAGTCGCATACAATCCTAGCTCTTCCTCTGGAATCTTACGCACTTTCAGGGAAGAAAGAGTTTGGCCTCGTCGAAGGACGCAAAACCTAGACTTGGTAGTCACCAGCCAATACGTCCAAGACCTTTCAGGAGTCGTATGTTTCCTAGTAACTTATCCTGCAGTAACTGATGTTCGCCGGAGGTTTTCTTTTCGAAAGAAGGCGACGTGTCAGCACCAAAAATCGTGTAAGACACGTAGTTCTTAGAGGGAAAAGGTGCTCAGTTTACTTCTGTTCACGCTTCTCCTCTCCCAGATTGGGGGAACGTCTAGTACTTTCCTCTGGGGACTAGCAACTACTGTTGACGATATCTCGCAGCATTAGATACGTTCAGGTCGCGCGCAAGGCATGCTGGAAATGTCATAAGGACTTTCCCAGGTCGGTCACGGGACTACGGTTGATGATCTCTCACAGCCATCGCTCACTCTTGAGTTGGCGAACACTGTGCCCCGCGAGTGTAGGTTTGGTCTGAGGTAAAAGAGATCAATTTCATCTCTTTTTGGCGTTTACGATTCTCGGGGGGGGGAAAAATTTCTCCCAAAAGAATCTAAGGTCAACCATAGAGCAAGAAAATGGTCTTCCGATAGTATCAGACAGCGTAGTTCTCCGATGCTCAGCAACGCTTCCTCGCAGAGATCAGCTCGTGTTACGGGAAGCGTTAGAGCAGACGCAGACGCCAGTCAGGTCTCTCCCTCACGCAGACGCAGACGCCAGTTCTGGTCTCTCCCTCACGCAGACGCAGACGCCAGTCTGGTCGTATGCTGGACTCTGACAGTCAAAGTTAATCTTTTCAACAAGTTGCCTCACCTTCGCGGTCTGCGGGACACGTGACTACCACTCATGCGGACGCATGCTACACCCGGACAGCTCTTGGCAAATTGATCAATCTGAAATCCCAAGCAACCTAGACGCAGGTGTCAGCCTTGACATATGCTGGATAAGGTCAGTCAGGTTTTTTCCCGCTTCATGATAGACTAATAGTTGCTTCCTTGCGCCACTGACCGGGCGCAATGCTGTCGCCTCCTCGCGGCACGCTGTAGATTTGCAACAGGCGGGACACACACAGAGCGCTGTATCCACACGGCAAGGTGAACGCATACAGCACGCTGACACCTTATGGCAATGCAAACACATGCGGCATTCTGGTCGCATGCTAGACGCATACAGTCAAGTCTTTTCTCACAGCAGTATAGACAGATTGTTGTCTCTCCTTCGCGTCTCTCTGGCCACGCAGCTAACACTCCCTCGCGTCAAGCTTTTGGGTTAAAGTATGTTGAACACTGGCTGGTTACACACGATCAGGTCTTAACCTTACAGCATGAGGTTCACGTTGTTGATGCTTCTTTTCAACAAGCCTAGCTTCAATATCGGTTTCTTGTGACCGATCTGGAGGCGTTTTGGGAGGCGGTATATATCTTTACTCTCTCACGGCATGTTGAGCATATTCAGCATGCTGGAACCATAGTGGACTCATGCTGGGCCCATGCTGGGTGCATGCTGGAAGCATGCCATCAGACCGTTTCCCCGTGTCAGGATCGCGAACGTCTTATTTTAAACCATCAAGCTTTAGATCTGGCTGCCTCCATTATTTTAGAAAACCCCTAAGATCTAGAGGGTTGTTTGAAGGAGGCAGCTGAGGCTATCGCTTGTACAAAGGACTTTTACCTCAAGGTTTTGCAGAACAAATAGGAGGTTTTATGGAGTGGTGTAGAGCGAAAGCAGTCTCTTCATTTAGTAACTCTAGAACACAAGTGGCCTATTTCTTCTTAGACCTTAGAAGAAAACACATTTTTTCCTCCTTGACCATCAAGGGGTACAGGAGTATGCGGCCAGCTGTCTTCAGACGCAGGAGATTAGTTCTATCAAATAAAGAACTTATAGATCTTCTCAGATCGTTTGAGATGACTAAGAAGCGTCAGCAAGATTCACCATCCTGGAATTTAGAGGTTGTTTCTGGAATTCCGCGGTAGTGACAGATTCGAGCCTTTACACTTGGTTTCTTTTTAAAGGTCTGACTTTGGAGACTTTTCTGAGTAAGTCTGGCAACAGTTGAGAGTCAGTGAAGTTCACTCTTTTAGCAAGAACATGGACTTCAGAAACAGATAAGCCATATGCGCCTTGCAACTTGGATTCTTGGTCATTAACAAACGTCCTTCTTATCCATGGCCTAAATCTTTCGAGATCACTATTCTCTCGAATATGGTTTGTGAAGAGTTGAGGAGAGTTTTTTGTCCGGTTAAAACGATGAAGTTTTATCAGGACAGGACTAAAGGAGTTAAGAGACTATTCAAAGGCTCTTTGGTGCGCAGTCAAGGAGCCTGCGGTACCTATGTCTAAAACGCTCTATATCAATAGAGGAAGTGAGGAGAGCACTAGATGAAACGAGAGTAGGAAAAGCATCTGGTATGGATGGTGTGAGAGCTGAGATGTTGAAGGAAGGGGGTGTGACTGTACTTGAATGGTTGGTGAGATTGTTTAATATGTGTTTTGTGTTGTCAATGGTACCAGTAGATTGGGTTTGTGCATGTATTGCACCACTATATAAGGGTAAGGGAGATGTGCATGAGTGTTGTAATTCAAGAGGTATTAGTTTGTTGAGTGTAGTTGGAAAAGTGTATGGTAGAGTACTGATTAATTGGATTAAGGATAAAACAGAGAATGCAATCTTAGAAGTACAGGGTGGTTTTAGAAGAGGTAGGGGTTGTATGAATCAGATTTTTACAGTTAGGCAGATATGCGAGAAATATTTAGCAAAAGGTAAGGAGGTGTATGTTGCGTTTATGGATCTGGAGAAAGCATATGATAGAGTTAATAGGGAAGCAATGTGGAATGTGATGAGGTTATATGGAGTTGGTGGAAGGTTGTTGCAAGCAGTGAAAAGTTTCTACAAAGGTAGTAAAGCATGTGTTATAATTGGAAATGAAGCGAGTGATTGGTTTCCGGTGAGAGTGGGGCTGAGACAGGGATGTGTGATGTCGCCGTGGTTGTTTAGCTTGTATGTTGATGGAGTGGTGAGAGAGGTGAATGCTCGAGTGCTTGAATGAGGATTAAAACTGGTAGACGAGAATGACCATGAATGGGAGGTAAATCAGTTGTTGTTTGCGAATGATACTGTACTGGTTGCAGACACAGAAGAGAAGCTTGACTGACTAGTGACACAATTTGGAAGGGTGTGTGAGAGAAGGAAGTTGAGAGTTAATGTGGGTAAGAGTAAGGTTATGAGATGTACGAGAAGGGAAGGTGGTGCATGGTTGAATGTCATGTTGAATGTAGAGTTACTTGAAGAGGTGGATCAGTTTAAGTACTTGGGGTCTGTTGTTGCAGCAAATGGTGGAGTGGAAGCAGATGTACGTCAGAGAGTGAATGAAGGTTGCAAAGTGTTGGGGGCAGTTAAGGGAGTAGTAAAAAATGGAGGGTTGGGCATGAATGTAAAGAGAGTTCTATATGAGAAAGTGATTGTACCAACTGTGATGTATGGATCGGAGTTGTGGGGAATGAAAGTGATGGAGAGACAGAAATTGAATGTGTTTGAGATGAAGTGTCTAAGGAGTATGGCTGGTGTATCTCGAGTAGATAGGGTTAGGAACGAAGTGGTGAGAGTGAGAACGGGTGTAAGAAATGAGTTAGCAGCTAGAGTGGATATTAATGTGTTGAGGTGGTTTGGCCATGTTGAGAGAATGGAAAATGTCTGTCTGCTAAAGAAGGTGATGAATGCAAGAGTTGATGGGAGAAGTACAAGAGGAAGGCCAAGGTTTGGGTGGATGGATGGAGTGAAGAAAGCTCTGGGTGATAGGAGGATAGATAGTGAGAGAGGCAAGAGAGCGTGCTAGAAATAGGAATGAATGGCGAGCGATTGTGACGCAGTTCCGGTAGGCCCTGCTGCTTCCTCCGGTGCCTTAGATGACCGCGGAGGTAGCAGCAGTAGGGGATTCAGCATTATGAAGCTTCATCTGTGGTAGATAACGGGGGAGGATGGGCTCTGGCACCCTAGCAGTACCAGCTGAACTCCGTTGAGTTCCTTGTCAGGCTGGGAGGAACGTAGATAGTAGAGGTTCCCTTTTTGTTTTGTTTCATGTTGATGTCGGCTACCCCCCAAAATTGGGGAAGTGCCTTGGTATATGTATGTATGTATCATTTCTTATAGACTTTAATTACAAAGGCTCTCTCACACTGTGGTGAGACAGATCTTAAGGTGTCGAAAGAGTAAAGTCTCGTGAAGTTAGAGCTGTGGGAGCTTCTGTAACTTTTAAACAAAACTGTTCTCTGCAAAGCATCGTGCATACAGCCTTATGAAGGGGTAATCCTGTATTCGCCTTGCATTACTTATACCGTATCCAGTCTTTGTGAGGACGGCTACGTTTTGGGATCTTTCGTAACGAGTGCAGTAGTAGGTGAAGCACTACATTTCCCTAAATTCCTAGTACCCCTGTTCTTCTCTTAGAACTTTTATATATGTTTTTATGATTGTTTGTGAATTGGTCGGCAATCTTCCGCAATCTTTGATTTAGTCAGGTGGTCATTTTGTTCCTAGAGAGCGCCCGTAACAAGGGTATTAGTTGAGGTCCTGTCATGTTATAGGTTATTGAACTGTTTGACAGCTCCTAAAGATCTTCAGCCCCCTGGGTGGACTGCTGGATCTCGTAAGGATAGCAGACAGAATGAGACAGAGAACCATTGAAGTCAGCTTCCTTATCAGGTACGAACCTCTTAAGTGGTCATATTTAACTCTTGAGTGAATTTCCATGAATTTCCAATCAGGTTGCTGTCTCTGACCCGCCACCAAGGGTGTCAATCAGCCATTCTTATATAACCAGCGGGTAAGTTTTATGTTTAAAAATGATATTTTCATAATAAAGTTAATTTTTTAACATACTTACCCGCTGGTTATATAAGTTATAATCCCACCCTCCTCCCCTCTAGAGACCAAGAGGCATGGAAGGTCTGAAGTGGTTGGAATAGTTTGGCCTGTCTACCGTAGGGCGCTAGTGTACACCTGGCATATCTGCGATTGCCACGAGATTTTGAATTTCTGCGGAGCGTCCAAGGGACTATAGCCATTCTTATATAACCAGCAGGTAAGTATGTTCCAAAATTTTTTTTTTTTATGAAAATATCATATTTGGAATAATTTGTATTTTTCCTAACTACAAACCTGAAGCTCTTTACACATACTGGTCCCGCCCTCACCTTCCCCCCAGAATTCCTGCCGTAATTACAAAGTGTCAGTTGTTTTCTAGTCTTGGTGTAAGGACACCGGTGGGTTACCCCCACTAGCCCCCTCCGCTAACTAGCGAATGGTAGTTATAGCTCGCCAAAGCTTTAATGGCTGGCTTTTAGCTAATGCCAAAATAATACTCCTACATAAGCAGTTTCAGGTTTTTATAGTTAGGAAAAATGCAAATTATTCCAAATTTGTTATGGTTACTTTAAGCTAAAAAAGAATTCTTGTTTTCTTTCCTTGTAATAGGCTAACCTTCTCGTAAAGTATTGAGACTATCTGGCAGGTAATGGCAATAACCTTGACAGGGGCATGTCATAAATCCTTTGTCTTTTCAGTCCTCTCATCCTTGCATTGTGTAGTCGGTGTTTTCCCAATTCTAGATTGGTATTTTATGTGATTTAGGTTATAAATGATAATAGGGGATGTCTCCTGAATTTTTTATTACAGTAATCCCTCACCATATTGCGGTTCACATCACTCCCTCATTACATCGCAGATTTATGAATATATATTTATATCTTAGGCTCCTTTATATTATAGGTTTTTGAGAGTAGATAAGTGAGGAGAGTATCCTAACTTGCCCTGATGATTTCGTACAAGAGATGCTATTAGCTGGTAGAGGAGACATGACCAATCAGAGCATTCTGATCAGTATCCTCAGTGCTGATTGGATGTAGGACCACAGGATCACTCTCAAGTAGCCCACGTTGTATGACTTGCTTCTACAAATAGTACTTTATGTGACATTGCCCTGCACCTTTATCTGTGTTGTGAGGTCCGTTTTTTCATATTTTAATAAAATTGTGAATTGTTTTCAACCCCTTCGATGCCAAGTAAACGTTCTGCACCTTATAAGGTTTCTAGTTGGGAACTCAAGTGTCAAGAGTGAGATGCTTACTATAGTGAAGACATGCATAAGGAAGGGAGAAGCTATGTGACGTAGGCCCCCATTACAGCATCAACAAATCTACCTTTCAGGAAAAAGGACTGAAGGAATATACTGTAAGGATGACAGCAATTGTCCCTTTTAACAAGACAGCGAAAAGGATAGTAACTTCCTACAATGATGCCATTGTAAGAGTAAAGTTTATATATCTTTAGCAGTGAGTGTTCTAATTTAATTTTTTTTATTTACAGTACATATATGTAAGGATGTGTCTACAGTAAAAGTTTGAGTGTATACTGTAATGGGTTTATGAGTGTTGGGATGGTTTACAAAAGTTTAAATTTATAAAGATGAAAAGATATGAGAAATTATAAAATTAAGGGAAAAATATACTGTAGATTTCGGTACAGTAGCTTCTTCACATTTTTTCAGTTTTTGCTGGACATTATTGCAAAACAGTCATGATTCTCATGCGCTTTGTGTCCTCGTATATCTTCGGGAGGAATAGCTCCTCTCAGTCTCGGGTGTTAAAGGCTATCGCTTAGCCTCGAGTCTTGCCTTTAAGCTGAAAGGAGTTAATATTTCCTCTACGTTGGGGTTCTTTCCCCTTAGTCGGAAGTTAGACCACTCCCTTGGAATATGGTTCGCGTACTTCTTTTCCTGAAGGGTGCTCTTTATGAACCATTATCTGATGAGTGCTCCTACTTGCTTTGGCTTTGGCCAAGAGAGCCAGTGAACTTCACAGTCTTTTCTACGAAGTCTCCCATTTAACGGCTTGGGGGGAAGTAATGCTCGGCTTTGTCCCTGATTTTATTGCCTACGACATCTCCCATTCAAGGGGATGGGGGGGAGGTAATGCTTGGCTTTGTCCTTGATTTTATTGCCAAGACTCAAAATCCTGGAGTTGCAGATCCTAGATTCAGGCCCTTCCGGATTGGGAATCTTCGTAATCTAACCGATGATCTAGATCAACTCTTTCTTTGCCCTGTGTTGAGTTTGAGGTACTATCCCAAGAAAACAGTAGCAGTTCACCTCCGAGTGTCAGCACAGGGAAGGTCAAGAGGACGATCACCAAGAACACCATCTCTGCTTGGATTTGCTAGGTCATAGACTTAGCACTGAATCCCGATCCTCCTCCAACTAGACGGCCCAGAGCTCATGACATCAGGGGCATAAGCGTGTCCCTAGCATTCAAGAGAAACTACTCTGTACTGCAGGCCTTACAAGTGTGCGTGTCAAAGCATCAAACTACTCTCACTGCCCAATACCTGCAAAACATGACCCACATGATCATGGAGAAATTCTCCATTGGTCTTGTGGTGGCTGCACAACAAATGGTTTAAATACCTCAGGCTCCTTGATGTACAAGTAGGAGATGGTTGATGGCAGAGTTTACTTTGGATTAGTCTGGCATGAATGTTAAGAATGACTGGCTTTTTTTTCTTTCATCTTCTCTCTGCGGGAGCAGCTTCTACTATCCTCTGCAAGCTGGTCTCATGTGTCTGCAGGTAAAACCGTTTCCCTTTTGTAACCTAGCATATAAATAATACTGGTTGCGTCCCCATACCCCTGACAAGGTGGGTTTGGGAATGTCTATGGTTGATTCAAAGATTCCTACATTTCTAAGAATTCTTACATAGACTAGTCACATAACTAGTATCACACAATCACACACATTGCTTAGGCCACTAACCGTGCAATTGAATTTAGCAAGGTGTCAGGGTTTTTCTTTGTTACATGTGGAGCGTGTACGGGAAAACCTTGGGTCAAAAACCAGCCAGTTGGTTCATACTTCCACCCTCCTAAGGGGTGAGTCATTCCTAATAAAGACCAAAAGGATTTGTATTTAGTGTTAGAACAAATGACAAATTTGAAAGTTAATTTGTATTTCCTAACAATACAAACCTTGAGCTCTTTATACAAATGTGGCCTCCCATCACATGTCCCCCTGTAAGTCTTGCTTGCAATCAAAAGTGACGAGACAACACTGGTGTGTGTGAGAAGGGTAGTCGGCTAACCCCCCCCCCCCCCCCCCCACTAACTAGCGGTGGGGTAGTTACACTTAGCTAAAAGTCTTATGGCTAGTCTTCCAGCTTTACATTAAAAACTGTATATCCCTAATAAAGAGCTCAAGGTTTGTATTGTTGGGGAAAAATACAAATTATTTTCAAATTTGCCTTTTTGTATCCATATCCAGGGTTTTACAAGATGCTATTCCTAATCCCCAAAGTATCGGGAGGTTGAACACCAGTTCTAGATATTCCATTTATAAATAGGTTTGCAGTTCTCATCAAGTTTTCAATGGAAATTATCATAGACACTCTTGGGGCTAGTAAGAAAAAACATAAGATGTTTTTAATAGAATAGACAATAGTTTTGGACTTTCACATTGAAAAATCCCCTTAGATTTGTGAATGGTTTAAAGGTTTAAATATTCAAGTTCCTACTCAAAATAGCTGAGGTGTCTGGGAATCGGGGTTCTTTTGTAACTGGACGAGTGACTATTTTTTAATGCTTTGTTGGAAATGATTCAGGTTCAACGAGTGTGGTTACTCAGGTTGCTGGAAAGTATGGGAGTCCTGGTCAATTTAGAGAAGTCTCTTGATTCCAACTTGGAGGGCTCTATATTTTGGAATAATACTGGCAACAGTTCTTTTTTTAGTTTTGTCATTGAGAAAGAAGGTTAAGTCTTAAGTTCTTTTGATGGAAAAGTTCAAGTGGAGGAAATTCCTGTTAATTCAGATGTGAATGAAATTATAGGAATATTGATTTCTTTAAAGAAGTTTATTCCGATAAGTCACTTGAAAATGAAAGATTTCAAATTTTATATCATTCTGATTTGAATGAGTTTATTTGATTTAGACACATTATGTATTCCAGTGATGCAGAACCAACTTTAGCTGGTGAAATGATTCGATGATCCTCATCATTTTAATCAGTGATTATTCCAGACATCTCTCTTTTCATGAATGTTTCCCAGGAAGGAAGTGGTGCAACTAGGGATTATCTCCATATGTCAGGGATGTGGTTGAAGAAAGAATCAGATCTTCTATCAGTTTCTTGAAATGCTGAGGTGTATGTCCTTCAGGCTCAGGAGTACTGTTAATGGGAAAGTGCATGGCACTGATTTCAAATAACACAACAGATTTGGAATTAGTAGGGAAAACTAAACATGGACATATATGTGACATTGCTCAGCAAGATGTAGGTGTTTTGCTCACCAGTTCTGGATCCATAATCTTGGAATGTAAATTCCCTGTCACTATTGATTAAATCTGGATTTATGTGTTTATTCTCCATTCTCCTTGATTTGAGCTGTGAAAAGTTAAGAGAGTCTTACATCACCAATCTTCCCAGGCAACCAATTTCAAGGCCAGTGTACCCAAACTTATACTCGACATTTGACCACATGAAGACTGCCCACCATATTCCCCAAGACAAAGAGGTTTTGAAATTCCTCTAGATTATTTATCTTGGGTTCCAAAGGGCAGTCAACCAATAATTTGTATCCAAGACATTGATTGCTGCAAATTAAGGATTGTTTCAATAGTTTGTATAATGTTTTTGCCATTTTTTTTTTTATGAAAGGAAATGGTTGACTTTGGCTATTTAGAGTTTTAGATCCATGCTGAATACCCTACTCAAGCATTTAGGTCTTTTAGAATTGAGAAACCTCTGGTTATCAGAATGATTTAATGAAATCAAGATATAGTATTACGATATTTAAAGGGTTCTTATTTTGAACTTTAGAAAATTCTTTCTGTTAAAGATCTCGCAGCTAAGACTTTTTTCATATTAGCTTTAGTGTCCACTAAACTCATTAGTAAACTACAAGCTCTTTCATTTAATGTAGTTTTAGTAGAAAAAATTATTTTATCTCTCGCTTACATTCAGAGCAAAGAATGATTTCAAGACAAAAGTTTTACTCCAATTTTTCGTATTCCCTCTGGAAAAGAAAGTGTGTGATATGTCAGAGAATATATTTATTTGCCCTGTGACTGTTTCAAAGTATTTTTTGTCCAAGACATTAGGGAAAAGATTCCTAATTTATTTTGAGGAGTTAGAATTTTGAGTTTTCCCTTTTTCAAAAAGGTCTTGTCCTTTCATGTTAATAGTTTAGTCACAGAGCCTCATCAGGAATTGGATCCTATTGAGATTTGCAGATAGTACAGTTTATTGAATAGCCGTGTTCCAACAATACTAGTCTACCAAGAATGCGCATACGAAGGGACGTCTTTGCTCGCAGACCAATACAATGCTCACATACCAATTTGAAATATTATGCTCTTACACCGATTAGCTCGTGTTCCAAATTACTCGTAAACCGAGTTACACTACTACTGTGTACGGGAACAATTTAAAGGCTCAAGGTATGACATGCTTTGTTTGGTGACTGTTTGTCATTTTGGTATTAGACTAAAAGGTGAGTCAAGTGCTAAATAAGTTTATGTTTATAAGAATTTTCTATTTCCTATCTTTTTCCTTCTTGGAATCATCTCCATCAGTGTGGGAGTCAGGACTATGAATATCAGGAGAGTTTTATTTAGATAAAGAATTTCAGTAATAAAATGTTGTATTTCTATAACCAACTGATGTTCAAATATATATATGCCCCCCTCCTCCCCACTGACTATTGATTGCAAAAAGGTAATGATTTAGTTTTGATTCTGAGACTGAAAAGGCAAAGGATCTATGGCGTACCCATTCCGAGGTTATTCCCGTTAACAGCCAAATTATCTTGATGCTTTACTAAAGGGGTAATCCTATTACAAGGAAAGAAAACAGGAAAAGTTTGAGTTATAGGGTAAATATATGTATTAAAACAAGCTTCAAGAGACAAGCACAATGGACATGAGGTACAGTATGTACAGTAATGAAATACAATTTTGTTTATTGTGTTTATTTTTTATTTGATATCCAATCATCCTTGTGTTATGTGGATTCAAGTTTGCTCAAACCATGAACTCGGGACCTTTGGGAGTCCTTCTTAGGGGTTGGAGTAATGTCTTGTAAAATCTTGGTTATATATACTTGTTATGCCTTATTAGTGGTTCAACACTCAATTTTTAAACCCAATTGAGATGTAAGGATTAATTAAAAGTAAGAAGCTTTTAGCTTTTAAAAATAAAAACTGAGCATTTTTTTTATTTCTAAGTGATTTTCTTTATCGTTTCAGAGGAAATACAACAAATTTTGATCATTTGTCATTATTTGAGGAGGAGGAGGATGAGGGTTTTCCATTCCTTGGCTTTGGTGAATATGGTGAGCCAACAATCCAATTCCCAACATTGACAAGGTCTTTGAGCAAGGGATCTCGAAATTCATCAAAGAGAAACTTAAATCTTATTCCAAAAGTAACAGTAAATGAAGGACCCCCTAAGGAAAGAAGTGTTATGCATTGTAAAAACTCCTTCGAGAAGTGTAAACCTGTTGGCTTGCCAATTACGACACCACATTCACAGAAAGACTCTCTTCCAGTATGTACAGATAGTATATCAACTGTTTTGAGAGGAAGTTCATTCATAACAAGCACCCTGGAGGTAGGGAATGAATCAGATATGACTGACCAGTTGCAGATTAAGAATGAAATTAATGACAGTGACTTTGATGACCATGACATCATCATAGAAAATGAAGACTTTGATTATGCTTACAGTGTAAATGAAAGAATTTTAAGTCCCTCTTCTCGTGAACTGCATGGTAATATCAGCACAAGCCAAATTTGTAATTCAGGAGATATAGTTAATGAGAATTGTGGTTTGTTTTCTGAAAACAGGGAAAGTGTTGTGTTTCGAGAACATTCAGGTCAGGCCAATGGCTTGAGCAGGTCAAACAATCTAGCAGAGCTAACTACTGTGTTGCTTGAACTGAATAATAGAAATAAAGAATTTGACAAAAAACTAGCAAAGTTAAAGCAAGCTTATGAGGCTAAAGTTTCCAAGATTCTACAAGAAAAGACAGCTAATGAGAAGAAAATTCAAGACACCCTAAAGAAGATTCAGAGTTGGCAAAACAAACTTGTCAAAACATGCGTCAATACATCCACTCCTAAGGCAGAGATCTTGTCAGGTAATTATCTTTTATGAATTTGCCAGTGTTTTACAATCTTGCATTTCTGTTTAAGATTTTTAGAAACTTCTAATTTTTACCTTGAAGTAAATTATGAAAACACATTAAATAGTGTGAGAAGTGTCATTTTTAGACAAGATTAGAAGACAAAACACATGCACCCACTTGGCACAGTACTGTATTTTGATATTTTTAAACATAAAACTTACCCGCTGGTTATATAAGAATGGCTAAATTCCCTGACGCTCCAGCAGAACTATTCAAAACTCGCGGCTATCGCAGATATGCCAGGTGTACACTAGCACCCTGGTGGACTACAGGTAGAACTAATCCAACCTATTCAGATTTTCTCTGCCGGCCATACTGGCCAGAACATTGAAAATTCACTCGCTATTTACATTCAATTGGATGGTTTATTTGGTGATGTACTCTGTCTTTTTGTTTTTGGCTTTCGCTTTAGTAATTTCCTTTTCAATTTTTCTTGAAATCTTTATTATTTTGGGGTTATTTAGTTACTGTATTTTGACCTTTGTTATTGTTTAATTTTCTCTCGTCACTTTTCAGTATGGGCGACCCCTCCCCTGTATATAGGAAGTGTAGTAAGGGTTGTCAGACTCGCCTTCCTAAAGGTTCTGTTGATCCGCACACAATTTGTTTTAAATGTAGGGGAAAAGCGTGTGCTTTTGGGGATCGGTGTGAAGAATGTTCTTTGTAAACTGAAAGTCAGTGGGTAGCTTATGAGCGTTATACTCAGAAATTAGAGAGAGATAGGATTAGACGTAGTTCTTCCCGTTCTGTGGATTTATCTGTGTCTGATGTCATTAATCCTATTCCTTCCCCCGTAGTGGTAGATCAAGAGCCTAAAAAACCTATGATGAGGGAGATGTCCGCAATTCAAGCTCTCGGTGTGAGAGTTGAATCTTTAGCGGCGGACAAGAAACAAATTATGTCAGAAATTAATTTACTTGAAGGTGGTCGTACTAGTGATCAGTCAAGTGTTAAAAGTTTGACAAATGTGTTAAGTGTTGTGGAGGGCGTGCCTGCGCGATCCTGTCGTTCGCCTAGCCTAAGACCTCTGCCAAGCTCCCGGAAGGGGAGAAGTTATGTCGAACGGCGAAAGGGAACGAAAGGCTTCATCAATCGCGTAAACGTTTCCTCAAGTGATCCTGCTGCCGTAGCTCAGGTCGTTCACCCTCACCATAGAAAAAGTGAGGTTAGTGCTTTGTCCCCTTCTTCAGATGAAGGGTCACGTGACGATATGTGGCGTAAATCCTCTAGACCAATTAAGAGGAAAGTTCAGTCAGTGGAACAGCGGCACATTTCCTCTCCGCAACAGCCAGGCTGTAGTCATTGGGAGTCGCCTGAACGTTTTCGGTCCCTTGACGAATGTTCGCCTGAGAAGCGCTCGAATGTGGGTTCCGATGGAGATAAAGTAATTGATTAGGATGCGGAGTTAATACCTGGTTCGGGTGTGACGGTTCATGCTCCGCCTCTCCCTTCGGACTGGTACTCTTCTCCTGAGAGGGGTGAACGATTGGAGAGCGATGAAGAAGGCGTATTCGCTGTAGAAAAGGCTGTGCGATTATCGCCTCAAGGTGATCCAAAGTGGTCTATGTTATTGGACATGAAACAGCAGCTCTCGTCGATGATGCAGTCTTATCAACCGGCTGTTGGCAGTGCGGCTGGGCGTCAGTCTTCCGTGGTAGACCCGTTGTCGCACAGGCGGCCTGTTGTCTCTGGGGCTGACGTGATATCGCACAGGCGGTCTCCCAGTTTCACTGCTCAGCAGCAGGTTGAAGTAGATTTGTTTCGGCAGAGCCCTGTTTCACAACATCTTTTAAAAGCGCATACAGCCGATCGTCAGTCCAAGCGTGATGACGCTCGCCAAATAGCGGAGGGAACCGCGAAGCGGCAGGATGGGAGCAGGCGCGAGGCGGAGCGTCAGCGGCAGCATCAAGCGTAACCTGAGCGGCAGCGTGACGAAGCTCAGAAGTTAAATGATGAAGTCGCGGAGCGTCAGCAGCAGTGCCAGGCAGGCGCCAAGCATCAGCGTGACGAGTCATGAATAGGTGGAGCGTGAATGTGGGCATCGCGTGAGCGCGGCGGGCCAGGACGCCGCGGAGCGTCAGCGCGAGCATCGCGTGAGCGCGGCGGGCCAGGACACCGCGGAGCGTCAGCGCGAGCATCGCGTGAGCGCGGCGGGCCAGGACACCGCGGAGCGTCAGCGCGAGCATCGCGTGAGCGCGGCGTGCCAGGACGCCGCGGAGCGTTAGCGCCAGCTAGATTCTTCCCATAGTAAAACCAATCATGACAGCAAACGCAAGGCGAGTGGCTGTCGATTGGATGTGGATATGGAACAACGCAAGCCCGCCCATGTCGCCACTGATGCGCCTGCACAGGAAGGTCAACGTTTTGATCAAAGCACAGCTCCAATCACTGATTTGTTGGAGGAAGATCCGGATGAGGTTCTCTCTCTGGAGGAACAATTGGATGATGTCTCGGAGGGAGAAGAGGAGAGACCACCTCAACATTCGGTGGACTTCAAAAAGCTAATGCTAGTCTTCACGGAATTATTTCCAGACAATTTTGTACCAGTTGCTCCGTGATCTCCCCCTTCTGAATTTACCTTAGGTAAAGCAGCAAAGACATCCTTTTATACAAAAATGGTGCTTTCCCGCTCTTCTAAGAGAACATTGAAATTAATGGGAGCATGGATGGATTAAAAAAAAGCTCTGGACTAGACATGCTTCGCTTTTCCACCAGCCAAGTTAGTTTCTAAGTCGAACGTTTGGTATGAGACGGGGGAGGTCTTGGGTGTGGTGGTCAATGTCGGAGTTTGACCATCTCTTGAAAGGATTGTTCAGGGGTTTTGGAGGTATTTAATTTTCTTGACTGGTCACTGGGAACCTTAAGCAGAAAAGTAACCGAAATGAAGGACACGGACACGAGTAATCTTATCCAGCTTATGTCTTGTATGGACAAGGCAGTTAGGGATGGTTCTAATGAGCTGGCTGCTCTGTTTACTGCAGGAGTTATAAAGAAGAGAGCAACTTTGTGTTCCTTTCTCTCTGCGGGGGTCACTCCATGTCAGAGATCGGAGTTGCTTTTTGCGCCCATATCTTCGGCTCTTTTTCCACAGGACTTAGTGAAGAAAGTGGCTGCAAATTTGACTCTGAAAGCTACTCATGATTTGGTTACTAAAACACCCAGTAGAGTTTTGCCTACGTCCTTCTCTTCTCGTAGAACTAAGGAGGGGACATCATATTCTCATTCTGCTCAGCCCTTTCGAGGCAAACCTGCAGGGAGAAGTAATTTCAAATCGGAGGTAAGGAAGTCAAAGAAAAGAGGAGCCAAGCCCAGTCGAGGAAGGGTCTGACTGCTCTTCCCTTCAAGCAGCAGTGGGAGCCAGGCTAAACTACTTCTGGCAGGCCTGGGAGAAGAAGGGAGCGGACCCCTGGTCCGTACGTCTTCTAAAGGAAGGATACAAGATTCCGTTCTTATCAAAACCTCCTTTAGCCGCAGATCCTGTGGATCTTTCGCCCAAGTACAAGAGAGAACCAAAGAGGCAAGCCATGCAGCTTCAGGTGTCGCTTCTGCTGGAAAAGAGAGCGATAGAGAGGGTGCAGGACTTGGAGTCTCCAGGGTTTTTCAACCGCTTGTTCCTAGTTCCCAAGAGTTCAGGGGAATGGAGACCGGTTCTGGATGTAAGCGCCCTCAATTGCTACATCCAGAACTCAGAATTCACGATGGAGACTCAGAAGACTGTGCTGGCAGCAGTGAGGAAAGGCGACTGGATGGTATCATTGGACCTCCAGGACGCTTATTTCCATGTTCCGATACATCCAAGCTGCAGACGTTACCTGAGGTTCGTATATGGGAAGGACGTCTTCCAGTTTCGAGCCCTATGTTTCGGCCTCTGCACAGCTCCTCTGATTTTCACGAAACTAATGAATGTGGCGAGCATGCTGCACTCGAGAGGCATCAAAGCCTCCCTGTACTTGGACGATTGGCTGATAAGAGCTCCCTCGGTTGATCGCCGTTTGAAGGACCTTCAGTTGACTCTAGATTTGACAAAAGAATTAGTACTCCTTGTGAGCCCAAAGAAGTCACAGCTGACTCCATCCCAGAAGATCCTTTATTTGGGGATGGAGATTCGGAGTCAGGATTTTCAGGCTTTTCAGTCAGCACTTCTAAGGCTGGAGGCCTTTATGGAGAAGAAAGTCACTTCAGTAAGAGAATGGATGATTCTTCTGGGAACCCTCTCGTCTTTAGAGAAGTTTGTATCTCTAGGGAGACTGCACCTACGCCCCCTTCAATTTCACCTCAATGGTCATTGGAAGAGGGGAGACAGTCTCGACAGGGAGAGTATTCCCGTTACGAGTACGATCAGAGCACATCTTCGATGGTAGAACAACGCTCACAGACTCAACGAGGGCCTCTCGTTGGAGCAGAGGAACCCAGACCTTGTGTTATTTTCAGATGCCTCAAATTCGGGGTGGGGAGCAACATTGGGAAAAAGAGAAATCTCAGGGCATTGGACAAAGGAACAGGAGGCTCTTCATATCAATCAGAAGGAGCTCTTAGCGGTGCACTTAGCCCTCAAAGGATTCGAGGACCTGGTCCTAGACAAGGTGGTTCAAGTCAATGCGGACAGCACCACGACCCTAGCGTATATAGCAAAACAAGGGGGAACCCACTCGAAGTCTCTGTACGAGTTAGCGAGATCTCTGCTCCTTTGGGCAAAGGAAAGGAGGATTCTTTTATTGACACGGATCATTCAAGGAGTCAAGAATGTGAGTGCGGACAGGCTCTGCAGGAGGGACCAAGTTCTGTCTACAGAATGGACGCTACATCTGGACGTTTGCAAGAAGCTGTGGCGGTTATGGGGTCGTCCCCTCATAGATCTGTTTGCAACCTCCAAGACAAAGAGACTGGGAACGTATTGCTCTCCAGTTCCGGATCTCGAGGCAGCTCACATAGACGCGTTCCTGTTAGATTGGACACACATGGATGTATACGCGTTTTCACCCTTCAAGATCCTATACAAAGTGGTGCAAAAGTTTGTATCTCACAAGGGGACCAGGAGGACCCTAATTGCTCCTGTCTGGCCGTCAAGGGTCTGGTCCACGGAGGTACTGGAGTGGATAGTGGACATGCCGAGAAGCCTTCCGTTAAGAGCAGATCTTCTCAGACAGCCCCATTTGGCAAGAAATCACCAAAACCTCCGAGCTCTAAGTCTAACTGCCTTCAGACTATCGAAAAACTCGCAAGATCTAGAGGTTTTTCGAAGGAGGCAGCCAAGGCTATTGCAAGAGCAAGGAGAGCTTCTACCATCAGGGTGTATTAGTCCAAATGGGAGGTATTCAGAGAATGGTGTAGGGCCAACTCGGTTTCTTCGTCCAATACATCTGTAACACAGATTGCCAATTTCTTTTTAGAGCTTAGGAATAAGCGTAACTTCTCTGCCTCGACGATTAAAGGATACAGAAGTATGCTGGCAACTGTTTTCAGACATAGGAATCTGGATCTCTCCAACAATAAAGATTTACAAGCCCTACTTAGGTCTTTTGAAACATCTAAGAGATGTCATCAGGTATCACCTGCTTGGTATTTAGATGTGGTACTTAGATTCCTTATGAGTGACAGGTTCAAACCTCTGCCTTCGGCCACTTTTAAAGATATGACTTTTAAGACCCTTTTCTTAGTGAGCTTGGCGACGGCTAAAAGAGTCAGTGAGCTCCATGCTTTCAGCAAGAACATTGGATTCGGAAACGGGAAAGCGATATGTTCCTTGCAGCAGGGTTTTCTGGCCAAGAATGAACTCCCTTCTCGTCCATGGCCCAAGTCTTTTGAAATTACTAATCTCTATGACATAGAGAGCGATGAAATAGAAAAAGTACTCTGTCCTGTTAGAGCTTTAATGGTATATTTGGACAGAACTAAGAGCTTGAGAGGCAGCTCGGAGGCGCTCTGGTGTGCAGTCAAGAAGCCCTCGGAGTCCATGTCGAAGAATGCTCTATCCTTTTTTATAAGGCTTTTAATTAGAGAAGCTCATTCACAGTGTGATGAGGCAGATCTTAGACTGCTCAAGGTGAAGGCACACAAAGTAAGAGCAGTGGCTACTTCGGTAGCTTTTAAACAAAATCGTTCTCTGCAAAGCATAATAGATGCGACTTTTTGGAGAAGTAAGTCTGTATTCGGATCCCATTACTTAAAACATGTTCAGACTCTTTATGAGGACTGCTACACTTGGGTCCATTCATTGCTGCGAATGCAGTAGTAGGTGAAGGATCTACCACTACGTTCCCCTAATTCCTAGTACCCTTTTCTTTCTCTTGGAACTTTGTTGTTTTATGGTTGTATGTGGAGATTGGTCGACAGTCTTCTGCAATCTGTTGATTTGGTCAGGTGGTCATGTTCCTTGAGAGCGCCCGGAACAAGGGTATTAGTTGAGGTCCTGTCATGTTATAGGTTATGGCACCGTTTGACAGCTCCTAGAGATCATCAGCCCCCTGGGTGGACCGCTGGATCTTCTAAGGATAGCAGACAGAATGAGGCAGAGAACCATTGCAGTCTGCCTCCTTATCAGGTACGAACCTCTTATATTGGTTATGTGTAACTATTAAGTGAATTTCCAATCAAATTGCTGTCTCTGACCCGCCACCAAGGGTGTCAATCAGCCATTCTTATATAACCAGCGGGTAAGTTTTATGTTTAAAAATGATATTTTCATAATAAAATAAATTTTTGAACATACTTACCTGCTGGTTGTATAAGTTATAATCCCACCCTCCTCCCCTCTAGAGACCAAGGGGCAAGGAAAATCTGAATAGGTTGGATTAGTTCTACCTGTAGTCCACCAGGGCGCTAGTGTACACCTGGCATATCTGCGATAGCCGCGAGTTTTGAGTAGTTCTGCCGGAGCGTCAGGGACTTTAGCCATTCTTATACAACCAGCGGGAAAGTATGTTCAAAAATTTATTTTATTATGAAAATATCATTCTTTAGATATAAATTTTTTTATGGTTGTTCACTGTATGTTTGATATCATCAGAGGGATAATAATAGAAGGATAATTCTGTCATTTACAAATTATTGAACTATAATTTGTCCCATAACTGGAATACAAACATATGCTTGGTTCCGTTTCTGGAATACAAACCAACGCTATTTATATGGGTTTTACTCTCAGCAAAGCTGAAAGGACGAGCCATCAGAATTTAGCAAAGGTTAACTACCCATCCTGCTAGTAGGTGGGGTGGGTAGGGGTGTAGCTAGCTACACCCCTCACTCACACACCTGTGACCGAGCTTCATTTTGCTTTTGGCTCGGATGGTGAACAGTTGTTACCGCTCCTCCTCCTCTCCATGTTGGACTGCCATTAACCTTTTCATTACTGGGACGTCAAAAAATGTCATAACATGCCTAGTAAAAATTACTGGGATGTTTTTTGACATCATTTACAAATAATCACAGAAATATAAACCATATGGAAGTTTGTTCCGTAACTGGAATACAAACCACGCTATTTAATAGGGGTATTACTTTCGGCGTAGCCATTAATTTTTAACGAGGGTTTACTACCCACACCGCTAGTTAGCGGGGGTAGGGGAGGGTAGCTTGCTAAACCCCCCCCCCCCCCCCCTCTCACTCATCTGTGCTTGAACTCACTTTGCTCTCGACTCGGATGGTGGTCGGACGTGTCCGCACTCATCCTCACCGTCATATTGGCAGCCATTTATTTGCTTTTGTTCTTTCTCTTTCTAGTTTCTGTGTATGTGAAATTGGCCTCTGTGATCATGCGCACCTGCAATGGTTTTCCCGACCGCCCCTGTGGAATGTTCATGTCGGCGGTCGAGACTGATCCTCACACCCGTTGTCCTTCTTGTAGGGACCAACGGTGTGATAGTATCAACAAGTGTAGTGAGTGTAGGGGGTGGTCTGCCTCCCAGTGGGAGAGGTTTTCGCGAAGACGCAAGAAGTCCAAACGGGATATTTCTCCCTCGAAGGTTGCTTCGAAGGGATAAAAACCCAAGGCGTCTTCTCCCGTTGCCCAAACCTCCTCCGAAGCTCCCACTCGATCGGTCTCTTTCGAGAGACCGTTAAGTGGTAGCGTAGACCGATTTATTGTTAACCAACCTCGGGGTCTCGAGAGATGACGTTGCTTCCCCTAGCGAAGCAGCTCCACCTCTCCCCCTGGGGGAGGACATGACACTAACCTCTTTGTTTCAGCTTTGGTCCTCCTTAGGGCTTACGGGTTTGCCCTCCAAGGAGGTTTTGCTTAACTACATCCGATTGGGTACTGCTGTCAAGCAATCATCGTCCCCGTCAGAGGATGATCCTCTGTCTCTTGTCGACGTTGTGGTGTCAGAGGTGTCCAATGCGGTTTCACCCATCTCCTCTTCCACTCCAAACTCTATGGTAGCTGACGGCTTAGTTTTTCCCCTTCCTGATCAACCTACGAGGGGGAAACTAAGTCCATTGTCAGTTTGTTCATTCGTTCTGGTCGTAACACGGGTTCCATTGAACTATGAATTAGGTCATTTTTTTTCTTTTATTAGTGAACTGGTTAATTTAGTATTTCTGTTGCTTGGAAATACAAAATACGCACATCACTTGTACATATCAAATGAATGTCAGTGAAATTATATAGTTACAGTAGGTTACTTATATACTGTATAGCCTATGCCCCCGTATCCCTGCGTGTCGTAAGAGGCGACTAAAAGGGACGGGACGAGGGGGCTGGGAACCCCCTCTCCTGTATTATAATCCTGTGAGACATCAAAGAGGTGGAGCTGGGGGGAGAGTGACTGCTCCCCCCACTCTAGTTTAGGGGTGTTTGAATATGCGTGAATGTAGTACGATAGAGAGTAAAAGATGTGAGATTGGAAGTATGTTTAGGAATAGAAGGATGGATATGTTGGCTTTGTGAGAGACAAAGATAAAAGGGAAAGGTGAAGTGATGTTTGGTGAAATGTCTGTTAGAGTGTCTGGGATTGAAAGGGGAAGATTAAGAGAAGGTGTGGCTTTATTGCTGAGTGAATGGATTACAGGTAAAGTAGTGGAATGGGAGGAGATATCATCTAGGTTAATGTGGGTAAAGGTTAGGTTGGGTAAGGAATGTTGGGCTTTTGTCAGTGCGTATGGGCCAGGTTGTGAGAAAAGTGAAGAATAGCGGAATGAGTTCTGGAATGAATTAACTAGGTATGTAGAAGGACTGGGTAGAAGGAATTATGTAGTTGTCATGGATGACTTAAATGATAGAGTGGGCGCTGGAGAGGTAGAAGGTGTCATTGGGAAGTATGGCGTACCAGGTGAAAATGAGAGTGGTGAGAGACTGGTAGATATGTGTGTTGAGCAAGAGATGGTAATAAGTTTTAGCTTTTTCAAAAAGAAAGATAAAACAAGTATACATGGGTAAGAGTGGCAAATGGAAGAGTGGTAGAAAGGGCGTTAATGAATTATGTGTTGATAACTAAAAGAATGTTTGGAAGATTGAAAGACGTGCACATGTTTAGGGGTATGGCTAACGGTATGTCAGATCATTTTTTGGTGGAAGGAAAATTAGTTGTAGCAAAAGAGTGGGGGAATAGAGTAGGTGGACGTAAAAGGGAGCTAGTGAGGGTTGAAGAGCTAATAAAACCCCGGGGTAAAAAGTAAATATCAAGAAAGGTTGAAAATGGGATATGACGAAGTGAAAGTAAGAGAAACTGGTAATTTAAAGGAGGAGTGGAAGTTAGTAAAAGATATTTTGTTGGGATTGCAAGTGATGTGTGTGGCAAGAAGTTTGTTGGAGGCAGCATGAGGAAGGGCAGTGAATGGTGGAATGAAGGAGTGAAGGTAAAAGTGGAAGAGAAAAAGAGGGCTTTTGAAGAAAGGCTGCAGAGTAATAGTGTAGAGAAGTATGAAAGATATAGAGAGAAAAAGGTGGAAGTAAAGCGCAAGGTAAGTGAGGCAAAGAGGGCAGTGACCTGAGGTGGGGCCAGGGATTGGGTCATTCATGTGAAGAGAATAAGAAGAAGTTTTGAAAAGAAGTGAAGCGAGTAAGGAAGGCAGGTTCAAGAATTGAAGAGACAGTGAAAGATGGAAATGGAAGGTTGTTAAAAGGAGAGGAGGCAAGGAAAAGGTGGGCAGATTATTTTGAAAGTTTACTGAATGTTGAGGATAATAAGGAGGCAGATATAATTGCTGTTGCAGGTGTTGAGGTGCCGGTGATGGGAGATGAGAATGAGAAAAAGATTACAAGAGAGGAAGTGAGGAGAGCATTAGATGAAACGAGAGTAGGAAAAGCATCGGGTATGGATGGTGTGAGAGCTGAGATGTTGAAGGAAGGGGGTGTGACTGTACTTGAATGGTTGGTGGGATTGTTTAATGTGTTTTGTGTTGTCAATGGTTCCAGTAGATTGGGTTTGTGCGTGTATTGTACCCTTATATAAGGGTAAGGGAGATGTGCCTGAGTGTTGTAATTCAAGGCGTATTAGTTTGTTGAGTGTAGTTGGAAAAGTGTATAGTAGAGTACTGATTAATAGGATTAAGGATAAAACAGAGAATGCAATCTTAGAAGTTCAGGGTGGTTTTAGAAGAGGTAGGGGTTGTATGAATCAGATTTTTACAGTTAGGCAGATATACGAGAAATATTTAGCAAAAGGTAAGGAGGTGTATGTTGCGTTTATGGATCTGGAGAAAGCATATGATAGAGTTGATAGGGAAGCAATGTGGAATGTGATGAGGTTATATGGAGTTGATGGAAGGTTGTTGCAAGCAGTGAAAAGTTTCTACAAAGGTAGTAAAGCATGTGTTATAATAGGAAATGAAGTGAGTGATTGGTTTCCGGTGAGAGTGGGGCTGAGACAGGGATGTGTGATGTCGCCGAGGTTGTTTAACTTGTATGTTGATGGAGTGGTGAGAGAGGTAAATGCTCGAATGCTTGGACGAGGATTGAAACTGGTAGACGAGAATGACCATGAATGGGAGGTAAATCAGTTGTTGTTTGTGGATGATTCTGTACTGGTTGCAGACGAGGAAGAGAAGCTTGGCCAATTAGTGACAGAATTTGTGGGTGTGTGAGAGAAGGAAGTTGAGAGTTAATTTGGGTAAGAAGGTGGTGCGAGGTTGAATGTCATGTTGAATGGAGAGTTACTCGAGGAGGTGGATC
>NC_090746.1:48959206-49049206 GCF_036898095.1 Palaemon carinicauda
GACGGCAACGTCGTCAGCACAGGAAGTCATGCCGCCTAGCTCATTGTTTTGAGGAGGACGACAATCACCCCGGCTTGCTGGGATGATTGCGTTATCGGCAGGTGTTCTGCCGGCGGCAATTAGTCCCTTCGTCTCGCTACTGCCTTCCCCCTGACTTCCCTTCATTGATAGGAATTTGATAAGAATGGGGGAGGACTGAGACATCTTCTGACGGCTTCCGGCAGGAAACCTAACATACTTTGGAAAGTCCTCAGCTCTCTCTTGAGTTGCCATTTACATTCCTTAGCCGCCGACTCTATTGCCGGCAACAAGCTAGTATGTAGATGGGTGGGAGCCAGAATCTGACAGATTCTTCCCCCTTCCTTTGGAACTTTCACTTCTTTAATCTTTTTCTCTTTCTTTTGGTTAGTACTGTTGGTACAAACCTAATGCCGGCAGACTACTGAATATAATTATACAGTAGTATGCATGTTTTCTAACATATCCCGTGTTTCCCATCGCATACGATGGTTGAGACCACAACCCTTTATTGAGGTTGAGTAATCCCTCAATACCCAGATGGTTTCTTTGATCATCAGGAACTTACAATACCCGATCTGTATTAATACAATACTACAGGTGGATGACGTTGGTATAAATTACTTACTAACACTAACTCTAGTTTCTAGAGTTTCTCTCCCCTGTAACCTTCCCTATAAGGGAAACTTATTATTAATACGGACGTAGGTCTCAGCAATAGTCTGGGAGGGGAATTCACTCGGATATGTCTTTTCTTATTTCCTTTCAAGCTTACTATCCTAAGCTACCATATACAATAGTGATTACTATTGTTGCTATATATTGCATGCTTTATATATCACATTATACTCATGGAAAGTTTCTCCTTCTTTACAGGATGATCCTGGGGAGAAATGTGGAGCGATGTTTTGCAACCACAAGGGTAGGGACTTCTGTGGCCACACGATGTGTAGATCTCATGCCCCCTGCTACATCATCACAGGAGCCCTGAAATATGGGGACCCGAAAGGCTGCAACATCTGCTCGACCCTGCTAACTAACGGCTTCGACAAGGCCCCCTTAGTTACCCTAGAGACTAGGGACACGGCGAGGGATACCCTTCGCAAGTGGGTAATGGGGTTCCAGAAGAACTCCGTGGTCCACGGGACCATACTTACCCAACGACTCCCTGAGGCGTATATTGTTCCCCAAGGCTCTCACTAATGCGGTGGTGTCCCAGGAACAGCTCCGGTCTCCCTTCATCCAGTTGAAGGTTGACTCGGACACCAATAGGACCATAGAGGACAAGGACATCCAACGAGAGAGGATGTCAGAAGCGTCCTCCGACATGAAACAAGACCTGCTGCACGGTATCCCTGAAGAGGATGAGGATCTTCCCCTTGTGGAGGAAGAGGAATCCCTTGAGTGTTTGCCCTAGCTGCATACCAGCCACTACCATCAACGTCCTCTGCACCGACTCCACAACCTGTTGCTTAGGCCAATGCGAGTGAAGAGATTCTGTCGTCTCTTAAACTCATGATGGAGTCGTTCCAACAGGAGCAGAAGGCCATGCAGGAGTCGTTCAGGCAGCAGCAAAGAAACATGCAGGAGAAGATTGACCGTCTCGGAACTGCCAGGGGCACGTCTAAGAAGCCTCTTAGAGTGTCCGATCTCCCTCATTGCTCCGAATCCAATCCCTGGAGATATGCGGAGCATATGCCCATAATGGATGGGAAACTATTCGTTTCCGAGAAGCTGGGAGCCAGGCCGATTGAAAACCTTGAGTTCTGGCCTAATTTCCCTGCTTACCCTGAATGCTATGTGAGACTGCAGGACGAAAGCGCGACCCGAAAAGAAACGGTCCCTAAGGACGTTATCGTGTTTAAACACGATAAGGCGCAGGCCATCCTTCTGAAGACCCTGACAGGAGCCGAATATTCAAATTCTAAAGTGTCAGCACTCTGAGCAAGAAACACGCTACCTTTCTTGCCCCTTCCTCAATCTCATTTCCCTTTACAGAGAAAGCGTTCAACTCTGTCGTCAAAGCTGCCGACGAGGGAAAACCCTGCCCGACTTTGGAAGAATGCAAGCCATTCTCCCTCGCACTGCCTACCAGTGAAGGAAAGTGGAAGGATGTCCACCTAACCTTCTCTGTCTCCAAACTAGACCCGGAGATCCCAGGACAGCAGTTCAACGAGAACCTTCCTAAGTTGCAAGACCATCTTCTGAAGAAGGAACAGGAGTCGAAGGAAAGCCTTACAGCCTCCCTCTCTCATCAGAACTGCTTGGAACTAAGTGTGAGCAAGCATAATGCCCCGGAAATCTTCCTTTTCCTAGCCAAGTCTCACATGGGTACCCTTGTGAAGGACTTTTACACTTTCCTCAGGGCGAGGAGAGCTTGCAGAGAGTTCTTCCTGGCGGCAGCGACCATCCGGTACGAACCAAGGAAGTTGATTACCTCGAATTTCTGGAGTAAAGACCTTTTTCCACAGGATCTGGTCGAGGTCATTGCGAAGGCAGCGACGAAGAACAGGAACCTTCTCCAAAAATGGGGCATGTCCTCGAAGAGGAAATCTTCTACGGAAGGAGGCCCCTAACCCAAAAACAAGAGGGCAAGGAGACTGCGAAGACCTGTGCAAGTCCCAGCTATGACCATAACCACAATGCCTCAGACCACCTTCCACATGGTCCCTCAGCAGCTGGTAACTCAGCCGCCTGTGTGTAACCTTACCTTTGAGAGGCAGTCGACTTCCTTTCGGTTCAGCCAGAAAGGAAGAGGTTCTAGGAGAAGTTCTCCAAGAGATAACTTCTCTCGGGGCCGAGGAGGACGTGGTCGCGGAGGCAAATCTGCAGGACCCCCCAAGCAATGAGGGGTTTCAGGAGGGGGCAGACTCCATCATTTTCGGGATCGCTGAACCTTCAATCCCTGGGCCCACAGCCTAATTACGAATGGACTCGGGTGGAAATGGAGCAAAACTCCACCCCGTTTCCCAGAATTCTTCCAACACTCCACTCCCTTGTTAGAAGAATATATCTCAGAACTCTTGACCCAGAAGGAGGTTAGGAAAACGAAGTCCATCAAGTTCCAGGGAAGGCTGTTTTGTGTTCCGAAGAAAGACTCCGACAAACTCAGAGTCATTCTAGACTTGTCTCCACTCAACAAGTTCATCGAGAACAACAAGTTCCGGATGCTTACTTTGCAACACATAAGGACCCTTCTGCCAAAATGGGCATTCACGGTCTCAATAGACCTGGCAGATGCTTACTGGCATCTCCCGATGAGTTGCCTCTCCTCCTCCTACCTAGGATTCAGACTTCAGAAGAAGTAGTTTGTCTTCAGAGCAATGTCCTTTGGACTGAACACAGCACCAAGAATATTCACCAAGCAGGCAGACAGTCGTTCAACAGCTACGCGCCAAAGGTGTTCAAGTGGTAGCTTACCTAGACGATTGGTTGGTATGGGCAGCATCCAAGATTACTTGTCTGCAAGCAGCTCAAAAGTGATCCAGTTTCTGGAACACTTAGGCTTCAAAATCAACCGCAAGAAGTCTCTTCTCACTCCAGCTCAACAGTTCCAGGGGTTGGGAATCCAATGGAACTTGAAGTCACACCACCTCTCCATTCCATCCAAGAACAGGAGAGAGATAGCGGGATCTTTCAGGAGACTAATCCGTTACAAAAGGATTTCAAAACGCCAACAGGAAAGAGTCTTGGGCTCTCTACAGTTTGCAGCAGTGACAGTCCCAGTGCTAAAGGCACGTTTAAAAGATGCATCAGGAGTCTGGAGGATAATACGCATCGAACGCTCGAAGGGATCAACTAAGGTTGACTCCAGCCTTGTTGTGCAGACAATTAAAGCCGTGGTCCACAGCCAAGAGTCTAGCGCGGATAGTTCCCCTGCAACCACCACAACTTCTGGTAGTGATCCATACGGATGCCTTCTTGGAAGGATAGAGAAGTCATTCTCATGACAGGAAGGTGCAAGGGATTTGGTCACACCAGTTCAAAAGATCTCATATCAACATTTTGGAAGCTATGGCAGTGTTCCTGACATTGAAAAGAGACTATCTCCTCACAGATCAACCCACATCAGATTGGTCCTGGACAACTAGGTGATAGTAAAGTGTCTAAATCGACAAGGCTCGAGATCACCTCACATCAACCATGTGATGTTAGCCATCTCCTACCTGGCAAAGAAGAAGAGATGGCACTTATCAGCAGTTCATCTATAAGGGTTCCGCAATGTGACGGCGGACACACTATCCAGGCGAAAGCCCATAGAGGCAGAATGGTCCTTGGATGCAGACTCATTCTCCTTCATCTTAGGAAAAGTTCCAGAACTGCAGATCGACCTCTTCGCAGCGAGCAACAAGAAACTATCTCGTTACATAGCCCCTTACTTGGACCCTCAAGCAGAAGCGATGGATACCATGTCTCTAGACTGGAACAGATAGAATTATATTTACCTGTTTCCACCAACCAATCTTCTGCTAAAAGTCCTCAACAAGCTAAGATCCTTCAGAGGGACGGCAGCAGTGGTAGCCCCCAAGTGGCCCAAGAGCAATTGGTTTCCTCTAGTCATAGAGTGGAATCTAAAGCTGTTTCCACTGCCGAATCCAGTGCTATCCCAACCGGTCCAGAAGTCGACTGTTTATGCTTCATCCTCGAGAAACCAACAACCTACATCTCATGATTTCTCGAGCAAATGGTTCAGAATCTCAAGAGATAAAGTTGACTTCATCAAAGAGTACAAGTCATGTTCTACTAGGAGACAGTACGAATCGTCATGGAAGAAATGGGTGACCTTTGTGAAAGAAAGGAAACTCACAGAAATATCGATAGATTTCTGTCTCGCATTCTTCATACTTGTCCACGAACAAGGCCTGGCCTCTACTACAATTACTTCTTGTAAGTTGGCCCTGGCTAGACCACTTCTGTATGCTTTCGAGGTGGACCTCTCAGATGAAATCTTTAATAAGATGCCGAAAGCATGTGCTAGACTCAAACCTGCAGCCCCACCAAAGCCCATCACGTGGTCTTTGGACAAAGTCTTGCACTATACTTCGAACCTGGATAATGAGAACTGTACTCTAAAGGATTTGACACAGAAAGTTATCTTTCTGCTTGCAATAGCCTCAGGGGCTAGAGTTAGCGAAATAGTGGCCTTATCTAGAAATGAAGGGTATATTCAGTTCCTGGACTCAGGAGAACTGAATTTATTTCCCGATCCTGCCTTTCTCGCTAAGAAAGAGCTACCCACTAAGAAGGAAGATGCCTCTCTGTGCCCACTATACTTCGAACCTGGATAATGAGAACTGTACTCTAAAGGATTTGACACAAAGTTATCTTTCTGCTTGCAATAGCCTCAGGGGCTAGAGTTAGCGAAATAGTGGCCTTATCTAGAAATGAAGGGTATATTCAGTTCCTGGACTCAGGAGAACTGAATTTATTTCCCGATCCTGCCTTTCTCGCTAAGAAAGAGCTATCCACTAAGAAGGAAGATGCCTCTCTGTGCCCAGTAGAGTGTCTTAAGGTCTATCTTCGAAGAACTTCAATGGAGGACAGCTCTTCAGAGGCAAAACCTCAGGATCGAACCTATCTTTAAAACAACTGAGAGCGAAGCTCACCTACTTTATTCGCAGGGCGGATTCTGACAGTACACCCACGGGTCACGATCCGAGGATAGTTGCTTCGTCACTGAACTTCTTTCAGCATATGGACTTTGAGAGAGACTGCTCGTACACTGGGGGGAAGTCATCCAGGGTCTTCTACAAACATTACATGAAGCAAGTACAAGAGATAAAAAATTTTGTGATGGCGGCTGGTAGTGTAATTAAACCCACCGTTTAGTGCTGCAATAAACAGTGGACTGTTTTGGGACTTTATATTGCTTCGGGTGCGTGGGTATACGTACCCACTTGTGCAGATCACAACTATGGTTGACGCACTGTTCTGAGTAGGTGCATATCTGATCAATACACCAGTGCTGAGTGAACGTTTGCGTTATAGTGTCTTATGCATTTCCGAACATTTGACGACGTCAGATAGATTTGGTTTTCACATCTTCCATTAAGTGGCATTATTTTGATAATGTATTTTGAGAATTTTTTCTACACGAGAAAATATGTGTTCGATGTGTTGTATGCTGGATCAGATACATACTTTGTTGTAACTACATTTTGATAATCTAGTTGCATAACAAAATACTTTTTTGGGCTCAGGCCATGTCGTCCTGATGGAAGGTTCCTTTAAGTAGCTTCCTAGGGTATATTTTGACTACAGTGATATTCCCAGAGAATTTACCTTAAGGTCTCCAGAATTCTAACTCCTGGTGCGAATATCCCTAACTTTTCCTTTTAGGGATATCTCATATTATCGGAGGACGTATTCTTGACACGCCACATAGCTATCTTCACCCCGAATAGCATTTACGCTTCGAGGGGGAAAAGTGGCAAGAAAACGAAGGGGAGCCGTTAATAAGGTACAGCTCCTCCGTTACTGTTTTGAGTATCTAGATGACGTCATCATCGCCACCATCTTTATTCCTTTACTCGTAGCACTATTGCTTGGTGATTTTCCTTGGTGCTCTCTTGCTATTTTGGAATTTTTGGATTTATCATACAATCTCCAGCCTCTTTTGCCTCTGGAAAATTGAGTATTTTTTCTTTACATCGTATAAATGTAAGCTCTTGCCTTTTTATAAAATGACACTAGTGCCATGTGTACACTTGTACACAGTGTTGATAGTTTTCCAACATTTACAGTAAAATTATCTTAATTTTTTAACTGATTCTGAGTGGCCACTAATCTTTTCTTCCCTTTCAGGTAGAAAATATTTTTATTTGTATATGTTTAATGTATAATTCTATAACAAATTGTAATACACCTTCTGTTCCATTTGGTTATCGATTTAATAAAATGATGAATTTGTATATTGCGTCTTATTTCGCCCCACATGTAGCTAAATAAACTTAGCCGGAGTCTTTTGCTTATTTTCCTGAGTAAAGTTTATACTTAAGGTACTTAATCATTTGAACAAAAAGATCTGAATGATATTTATATTTGTTCCTATATGAATGCAAACCTTGTGCTTCTATAGTCGATTACGACATTTCCCTGCAGGGGGCAGGAAGCCCTAACATTGTTCCATGATTAGCAGTAATGACGTATAACAGTATCGTCATATATTTCAGTGGTCTGGATGACCATATCGAAGCCGACCCAAGGTTGAAGCACTTATACAAACCCACAGATACAGTACTTTCAAGTAATATCGAAGCCGACCCAAGGTTGAAGCACTTATACAAACCCACAGATACAGTACAGTACTTTCAAGTAATTCTCTGGTAAACTTCCATCAGGACGACATGGCTTTAGCCCAAAAAACGGATTTTGAAGCAAAGCGAAAAATCTATTTTTGGGTGAGATGGCCATGTCGTCTTGATGGACCCACCTTCCTTTTCTAAAGAAAAGGATTATGTAATGATTCCCTCCTGAAACTACTCTATCTGTAGCGCCATGCTCAATGCTACAAGGAATGAGTCGCCATTTTGGGCTCTAATATTAGGGGAGGAAGGGTAACCTTGATAACGGCTCCCCTTCAATTTTGCCACTCTTCCCCCTCAGAGCGAAAACTCTATTCGTGGTGAAGATTGCCATGTGTCGTATCAAGATATATTATGCGATATCCTTAAGAAAAATTTTAAGGATACTCGCGCCAGGAGTTAGAATTCTGGAGACCTATGGTCAATTCTTTGGGAGTATCACTGTAGCCAAATATCCCTTAGAAAGCTATCTATAGGAAGCTTCCACCAGGACGACATGGCCATCTCACCCAAAAATGGATTTTTCGCTTTGCTTCAAAATCCGTTTTATGACTCGGTATACGAAAAATGTTTCACTTTAAGAAAAGAGATTTGCCAGCCAGGCTGAGAATAAAATAGTCACCCATCAAAGAGTGGAAGAAAATGGGTTCAGACAACAAAAATGTAGCTGTAGTCTATAATAGGGGTAACTATAATAGTACAGTATAGCTGTAACTATATTTAGTATATGTACAGTATTGTACTGTATGTATTGTATTATTTCCCATTTATTATTATATTATGTTGTAATAACTACTTAATTTACAGGTATTTACATTTAGTTTAGGTATATTCAATGGTTCAAATGTATTTGGCTATACTGTATTTCATTGTGGTTATACTATACTGTAGCTTTATTATGAGATTTGATATGGTGTTTTGTAGGGTTTGGAACGAATTAGGCAATTTGCATGTGAAATGTGACTCACAACACGAAAAAATCACCTCACGAAAGCCACTCGAGGAGGAATTAATTTTGTGTTGTGAGGTATTACTGTATCTAATATTTAGCCTAGACAACAGAAAATACCAGTTTAGGGTACTGTGCTTCGATCTTTCCACAGCACCCCAAGTCTTCACCAGAGTGTTCGCTCTAGTATTATCCTGGGCTTACAGGATCGGCATTGATCTCCTCCGTTATCTGGACGACTGGCTGATCCTAGCAGACTCGGTGGCAACCCTTCTTCAGCACCGAGACAAACTTCTGAGGCTTTGCCAAGATCTGGAAATCATGGTAAACCTCGAGAAGTCTTCCCTGCTCCCACTCAGAGACTGGTATACCTGGGAATGACTTATAGACACCAATTTCCACAAAGCTTTCCCATTCGACGACAAGGTTATAATGTTGAGAAAGGTTGCAAGGCCTTTTCTGAGACGAGAAGAACTCCCAGCCCAGAAGTGGCTATGTGTCTTCGGACGCCTATCATCCCTGGGCCGTCTAGTTCCCAACAGCCGCCTCAGGGTTTGATCCTTCCAGTGGCGACAGAGGTCCAATTGGAATCAGGCTTTTGATTCCCCAGAAATTCTGATCACCATGGAACCAGAGGAACAGACGAACCTCGAGTGGTGTGGGGCAAACGAGAACCTGTGGAAGGGCGTAGATCTTCTCGGCCTTGCCCCGGACTTGATGCTGTTTTTTGTGAAGAAAAAAATTTTTTTTGCCAATCTTGCCAAAGGGAACCTGCTTTTACCTTTGGAGTAGTTATTTGACATAGATACCTATAAGGGTCTTTGAAAGTTGTAGGAAAAACTTTTGGTGAGCCTGTTTGTGATATGTATGAACTAAACCTTCCAACAAGTTGTTCATTGGAAATTGGGTACCAGTCTTAAAGTATGGTATATACCTTTTTTCCATTCATGCTGGTATGGTAAGAACTAGTGAAGCTAAAAACATACATTCTGTGACCCAAGCATGACTGATTTGCTGATCTGCATCTCTTAGTAGACCATCCCAAGACCCTACTAACTGGGAAGAGTGCCACTTAGGTCATTACACTTCAACAGAATCAACAGCAATCCAGATCTTCACTTCTGGAAACCATTGATCAAAACCTTAGAGTTAAAGAGTTTTCAAAAACACTGCTACAGCTCTCCCCTATTCCTGTGGCTCTCATCTCTTAATATATACCAGTCAAAGTGAAAGGAGGAGCAATTGTTTGTGTAATGATAAGAGTGTCTTTCCAATTATTGCTTACATTCCTTAGACTGCAGACTTCTAATTCAACTTTTAAATTTCAGAAGCTGCTAGTAATCAAAATATGTATAGGGAAACAGTATCCCAGTTACTGGAGATTCATATGATTGAGTAATAACTTTGAATTACCTTTTTCAGGAATCTGATAAATATAAACCCATGAAGGTCAGAGCTGGTGTAAAAATGCTTTTGATGATGACTCAAAGACTTTGCAAAAATACTTCTTAAAAGTTCCTATATTTGGTTATCTGCAGTCTTTCTAGTGACCCCCCTTTGGCCAGATTTGTAAGTCTTCCCGATATAATTTTTTTTCATGAGCTTTTCTTTGTTTATTTTTTCCTCTATATCAGTAAGTACTTCAGTTGGCCTTTGTTTTGCTTCAGAGTTTAATGTCATGACACAGGTATTTATAGGTCACCGCTGTACTGCTAATCCATTTGCCATTCCAGCCTTGGTATCTGACAATGATTCAGAAAATCTCCTTTTCTGTATGAGGTGTATCCAACATTATAGTGAGAGGACAAGATATCTCGGTAGGATTAACATTAGGTTTTTCTTAGATATTGTATCCTTTTTGCTGCATGAGGTTATTGTGTAGGTATACTCAGAGTTATCTTAAGAGGAAGCATTCAAGCTAAGCGATTGCATTAGATCACAGCTTTTGAAACTAGTATTTCCTGTAAGAGGATTACCAAGAGTTTGAGATATAAGATAGATTCAGTGTATTTATCTTCTCTATAACTTCACCCTTGTAAATTCATCAGTCATCTTTGTGATATAGTCTTCAGTGGCTATGACTTAGTACGTTTTGCCTAAGTATTAGATGTTCTTTGTGCCTTTTGTTGTAGTATTACAGGTTTAAATTATTGCTTTGCTCTGTGTTATCTTACTTACTGAGCCACATGAGATTATTTTGGATACCCAGGTCTTGACTCATCCAATTCCCAAGGCTTCCCCAGAGCCATCAGACCTTAACTGTACCTGTGGATCATTATATTTTAATCCTCCGATTTAAGTTGTGGTTCAGGTAAATTAAAAAATTTTAGTTTGTATCGAAACAAATTACAAGATATTTTTTTTTATATCTCTGCCCACTCATTTTAGGTAAGTTTGTATAAAATAATAGTTTTCTCTTTCAAAAATTCCATTTCCTAGTACAAGTTGTATTTTATTTTTAGAAAATTGTAGATAGAGCCCTTGGGTTTGTAGCATCCTACTCTTCCTAATAGGGTTGTAGCTTAGCTAGTATTATTAAAAATAGTGTTGATAATAATAATAATAGTAAGTTTTCCTTGGTGATCCAATATCAAAGTTATGATTGTGAAATGTGTTTTATGTTCTCAGGGACTTCCACTGTGGTCAAAGACAATAAGAAGGGATTAAAGAGAAGTGCATCAGCCAGGAAGAAGACGGAGAAAGTGTTTAAGAAGGATTCAGTGTCCAGTCACAGTAAATTTGTCCCAAAAGACAATAATTGCCATGATCCAGAACCAATTATGAACATTGACAGTCTTGTCAAAGATATTTTAGAATGCGATGACTCAATGTCAGTAGAAAACATTGATGCAGAGATTGTGAGTTTGAGTGAACTTTACAGTGGAAAAAATAATAGTCTTAGTGATTTGGAATCTTTACCAGAGACTTTCGAAAATGAATTGTCCAAATTCAAGAAAGTGAAAAGAAGCCAAGGTAAAAATCCCGATGCTGATTTAGTGAAAAAGGTTTCTCATTTAAAGCCAGTTGTGTGTTTAAATGACATTTATTCGCCCAAGAAAGAAAGTCTTAAGAATATAAAATGTGGCTCTTACATTATTGTGAAACTGTCTTCAAAAAAGTCTGTCAAATATTTTTGTGCTGTTGTAAGAAACAAGAATCCTAGTGGTGATTACGAAGTCCAGTATCTGGAAAGGAAAGGCAAGAATGAATTCATTTTCCCTGAAAAGGAAGTTGTGTACAAAATAGAGGATGGGGATATTGTTCAGTTACTTCAGGATCCAACAGTGAACATGAAAGGTTTGAGGCTTTATTATTCCTTCCCCGGCAATAATCTAGATAGGTTTAAGTCCCTTACATAGATTAACAAATCCATTCTTATTTTTTACTTGCATTCCTAAACAGTCAAGGGAATGTATTTATTATGGAATATGTTCTGTTTCCTCCATTTTAATAATAGCTTTAGGCTATTGCTTAACCCTTTTACCCCCAATGCTATTTGGAAGTTTCCAACCCTTAACCCCCAGGCGTTTTTCTTTTTCAAGCACGTTTTGCAATTTTTTTTTTTAGATTGCTCTGACGGCCTTAATTATTTTGGAAAATGCCTGAAGTTTCTCACAAAGTTATAAAAAATATGAAAAAAAATGCAAATAGCAGTTTTTTGCAAGGACGTACCGGTACGTCTATGGGGGTTGAAGGATGAGTTTTGTAAAACGTACCATTACGTCCATTGGGGGTAGAAGGGTTAAATAACTGATTTGTATTTGATTATTTTTATTGAATAACTACTTTATCAAAATGACAAAATTGATTTGATATGCGCCCACATTTTCATGTTCTTATGATAGACAAATCACTGCCACAGGTAGATACCACTCACAAATTGTTATTCCCATGCAGCTAATTGTTTTTTCTGGAATTTATTTTCTGTATCATGGATATTCAGTTTTCTTCTTACACATGTTTGAGAAGTGTTTTTGATACTGGTGAGCTACCTCACATGATCATTATGCAGTTGTAACTTGATTTTTATTATTATAGTTTTAAATTTGCTTGTTTTCCTTTAGATGATCCTGAGTGTTGAAAGAATTATATTTTATGTATCTGATTGTGAATTTTTATATCACAATTTCAAAATGAAAAAGAAGTTTTTCAATATATGTTTTTATATTCAAATGTTTTGGAATACAATACAGTATATGTAGACTGACTGAAGTGTGTGTACTAGCACAGGATTGGTCTTTTTTTATGCATTCTTTAAGGTGTATTCACATTAAACTATGAAACTTTGATTTAGTTTTAAACTTAACTACATGATGAAAATAACAATTATATAGGTAAAAATTTGGAGATGTGCACAAGTAAATTTGATTTCAAGTAAAATATGAAAGTAAGTTGATGAAATTAGTAAGAAGTTTTTTTTTTCCCAAATTGAGGACATATACCCCCTTTGAATCCTGAACAAAACTTGTGTTCATATGAAAGGAAAAAAAAACATTGTTTTGCAGTGCTTGGGTGTTCCAATCCCTTTTTTGATCAAGTCTTGAGTTACAAACTATCTCAAGTGGTTACTATGGAAGCAAGTGAGAAAGTTTTTCACATGTACAGTGTGTGTTTTTCTTGATCGTTGATGCACTATTTATCAACATCACCATTGTCAGTTTTCAATGTCAGTTAGTTGTATTTGAAAGTTCATCCCATAGTTGTCTATTTCCTATGTGATCATTCATCACATTTAACTTTTGTTTTAAACATTGTTGATTTTTTTTTTTTAGTTAAGAAGGTTTTCTCACATTTGTTGTACTGAACTTTGTACTACGTTGTAGGTTTTGAGGAATTATATTTTGATCATCGTTACTAGGCGTCGTAATCAAATCATGGCAAATTTCTTAATTTTCAAGATCTGCATCACAATAATGTGAAGGTTTGGAGGCCTTATTTGTTAGTATGCCATTAATTTGAACTATTTTATTTGATGATAAAATGCTCTAGGTGTCACCTGACCCTCATTATGATTTTTTGTATTTCATTTAAAAGTTCGCAGAAATATGCTCCGTAATTTTAATGTACCACATTTTTACATTATGCAGTGTTTCATGCTTTACTCAATTTTTTTTTTCAGTTAGCTTTTACAAGAATGTACGCCATTCTTTTCAGTAATACTGTTCTTTTTATGGCTATTAATTTCTTGCTATAACTTTTCCATGATATTTTGAACATTATTGTAATATTTATGCATCTCAATATTTTATAACTTAGGGCAGCTCATTTCTTTATAAGGGTCAAAATATTTTCTAGTACAGTATCCTATATTATTACTGTGTTGATCGTGGTATGTATGGATATTGTATGCCAAGTTACCTTGTCTTTTTTTTTTTCGTGACTATGAGTACATAATTTTATATCAGATGGTTTGTCAACAAAAGATATCTAGTATTGAATTTAGCTAAATGGTTTGTGTATCAGAAGTTCCGACTTTGATGGCTATATTCGTAAATAGTCATTCTGAATATAGCACTGTCGGAAAGAGATATTATTCTTGATATTTTAGACTAATGCTTGCTGTTACCATTAGTATGTAGCCGAGATATCTGCTATCTTTCCAGACGGGTTAGTCTTCCAGTGTTGTAATTTTCTACCAACTATTGTTCTGTATGTTGTATTGTAAGTTCTCAATTTGGATTGACCTTTAACCAACCCTCTGCTGTTAGTCAGAGTAATTTTTGATTAAGCAAAGAAGATACCAATTACTTGTGTACTCAGCTTTAGACAATAGTAAATACTAATTATTATATCTAATTCACTGAGAAAATGTCATCAATTATGGTTTTATTTTTATCAAAGACAAAGATGATGGTATAAATGTTGGATCAGCAATAAAATGAAACTCTATGAATGGTTGCTCACATGTCCTAACTCTCCTGGGCTGTACTGTATAACTGCACCGATAACATGAGCTGTAATAATTCTAAAGGCTTTAAGTGATGTATGCTATGGTTGGAAGATGGTTTGCAAACATAGCCATAAGTTAATGGAACAGTTATAGAGTGAAGTTTAGTTACTGCCCACTGTTACTTATTCTAGTCAGATTTATTAACATAGCTTTTATAGGACTGAGGATATCAGTCATTATACACAGAATCTTTACTTTTGAATCCAATAAGTTTAATAGGGAAACGAGTCCAAGTAAGGCCGGTCCTTATAATTATAGATATTTTATGGTACAATGTATGATTTCAGTGGCTTATTTTAGGACATAATACTGTATAGTCAATCTCATATGAAGCACCAAAATACTCTTGCCATTTGTTTGAATGTTGAAATATAATTTGATGTTAAGGGAGTATAGCAGTTTGAATAAAATTTGAATTTTTTTCAAGTTTAGCGATAACTGAATAATTTGCAGTAGTAAAAATTCATTGCGATATTCTCCTTCACGATAACAGCTTGATAATGCCCTTCATTATCAGGATAAATTGATTTTTATTCTTGAAGGCTTGAGTATGGTTGTATCCCTCTTTCATGGCTTCTGAGCATTTTTGATTCTTGGTTTTTCTGTTGCATGATTATATTCATGATATTCATGTTTCATAGTATGAAATATTTTCTCACTAGACATGATCTTGCGCTGGACTGTTGAATGATTGGGTTTGATGAGCTGGAACAATCACAAACGATTACAGTGTTGCCAGGAAGAAAGGGAGTTCTCTCTGTAGCCTGGCCTCCCCTAACTAGCCAATAACAATGACCAGTTTGTAGGTCAAGACTTTGTTTGATAAAAGCATTGCAAAACCCTGGTTTTTTGTATGAAACAAAAATCCTGTACTTGACAACATTAACAATTAGGAATTCATAAACATATATATGCAGGTTGTGTTTTAGTTTAATAGAAATTAGTGGTGGTGGTTCTTTTAGCTTTCAATATGTTCTGGTATTGAAAGCAGGAGTTAATGTTCTTTGTTAGAGAATGGTGTGATGTGCTGTAAGGTACTGATACAGTGTTATTGTAAAATGGTTGTTTTATGTACAGTACTGTATATTTAGGGGAAACAATTCTATATCAGTAACAGAAATCTTTGTATTATATGTAATAAGAAAACTTTTGTAGGAACAGTTGAAATACAAATTATCTTTGTCTTCTTAAAGCTGTAGTTCTTTAAGGTTATGTTTTGTAAAATTAGGAAAGTTTAGATTGGGATTTGTTGTATAGGTTCTTTGTTTTGAAGCACTGGTTCACATCATTTTCAGGGCATTGACCAGGTACTGCCAGATGATTAGTGTAATTTTTTTTTGGAGAGTAGTAACTTTCTTAAAGTTTTATACAAAGGGTAGAAAAGTAATTTTATAGATTCTGAAGTCTAATATAAGCCAATATGTAGTACAGTATATAGTCCAGCACCAAGTTTTTTTTGCATAGGGATATGTTATTAGAAGGCAAAGGAAACCATGTCAGAGCCTTAATGACTACATCTGCACCCTGGAACTTTAAAGAGGAGTGGTTTGTGAATATTGAAGGACCTCATGACGGGAAGGATAGTTACTTAAGTGTCAAGCTACTCAATAAGAGGGTGAATGTCACAAATCAGTTGTGTATGAGGCTGAGGAAAGCAGTACTAGACTTACCTAAATTTGGTGACCAAGTAGGAAAACATTACCAAAATTCCCTTTGTAGAAATGTGCATAGCTCTAATGGACATTTTCCTTAACCTACAGAAACTAAAAGCTTGTAGTATACTGTATGTAATGAATTCTTGTAGATCATGAGTGAATATTGTTCATTTTTATGGCAGAATCACTGTACATTTCTCAAATCCTCATATTTCCAGGTTCCTAGTTAGTAGGTAGGCTAACACTTATCCAGATACTAGGAAAACGGTAATGGCGTTCAAGCAATTACCACCACTAGTCCATTTTAGTTTCCAACGGAGACACAAGAATGCTGAACTTGAGACGTCTTTATACTTTCAAGTACAAGGCATTTACAAATACTGGTAGGGGCAGTAGGACACTAATTTGTTAAAATAGTCGATGACTGCAAATAAAGTACAGTAAATCAATTTTACATGAGTGACATTCTTGGAGTTCCTCGTGACTCCAACTGACTTCCTAACCTGCGGCTCAAACTTCTAACGTATTTTTCTGTTTAGATTTTACAGCTCTTTACATTTAAAAAATCATACATTCAGAATCAATTCCATGAAATTAAATCTTAAAAAATAAACAATTACAAATTAAATAAGAAAATTTCTTTACCTCTTTAACATTTTCATAAATTTATTTGTAATTTTAACTGAAACTTTGAATCTCTCTCTCTCTCTCTCTCTCTCTCTCTCTCTCTCTCTCTCTCTCTCTCTCTCTCTCTCTCTCTCTCTCTCATTTACTTGGCTTTACTTGAAATGCATAGTAGTGCATGCCTTTTCTCCTTTATTTGTTTTGATACACTTTGTCAACAAATTTTTTTTCCAAAGGGCTAAAATTAATTTTAGATGTGTTGTACCATTGTTGCCTCAACATGAAGGTTGATAGCCTCAAGGTGGCTCTGGATACTTAAAATAAAGACCATTTTTATCACCAAAGTTTCTTTGCCATCATATCTTCAAATAATGTCACCATACCCTCCAGGCACCAAATATTTGTACTTTGAGGAAGTATTATCATACAAAAGCTATAAGGATTGCCAGAATAAACTACCATAAAATTTTTGGGGCATGATCACATTATTACCGAGACACTATATAAAGAAAGGAAATAAAACATCACTGACGGTTAGCCTATTATCTCTGTAATTTAGACGTCGATTTTCTCAAGGCCACCAGTTTCCACCATCGAAGATATATGAGAACTACTCTTCTATTTTGATATTCATAAATTTGTTGAATTCCATTATGCCTACAGCATGTGGGGTCTAATTCTAGAACTCCAATTGTGCAGAGGACTTGAATAGCCTCCCATGCTCAAGTGTTTGGCCTTACAGTTCAAATTGCTAAATCTAATCCTATCCAATAAACCTGATGAGTGAGTTGTACATATTACTTAGCAGTACTTCAGTAGCATTCTTAATTTACATTTTTTAGACTCTTCCTTTTCTTTTTTTTTTTCTTTCTTTTTTTTACATTTAAGTCCAACCTTTACGAGGAATTTATCTAGAGACGACTGATTTTCTCTTTTCTTTAAAATTTTATGAAAATTGAACATTGCTTTGTCAGAAAATATATTTGCTGCTTGGCTGGGGTAATGTTTCTACAAAATTTATATAGCGTTTCCCTCTGTTTTAATATTTCCCTTATTTCATTTAAAATGAAATGTTTGTCATTCTGACCCTCCTCCTCCTTAGATGAAATATCCTCCACTACCTCTTGTTCCAACAGCTCCTCGTTCTCAACTGCTTGCTATGTTCCTCTTCCAACCCCGTTGTCTTACCCAAGGACACAATTTCATAGACAACTGCCTCCTTCTGTATGGGTTCAAACCACTCAATACCGCGTTCTGCAATGTATTCAGGCCACAGTCTCTCTATGCAGGATTGAGGATTCTCTTGGTAACCAACCAAACCCCTTCCCAGACTTACTGATTTTGAAGCAGCTAATAATATGGAAATGTTCTTGGCAAAACTCCTAGACGGTAAGCTGAATCCCTTTGTTGGCCTCAAAACATCAAAGGAACATTACCTTTGTGTACAGTTTTTTCAAGTTGTAGATCACCTGCTCATCAATGGGTTGGAGAATTTAATTGTGCATGAGCATTGTCCATAAGTAAGAAGGCTTGGAGTGGGAGCTTCTTTTCCATGAGGTACTTTTTGTCCTCGGGACCAGAAATCTCATTGACCCAAAACACACATAAAATGTGCCATCTAAGCCTTGTTGTTTGATCTCCACACGACATATGTTGCTTCCGTAACTCATACTTTTTAAAGGCTTGTGGTTTCCATGAGTGATACACCAGGAGAAGTTTAATTTTGCAATCCCTGCTGTCATTGGCACAAACTGCAGGGTTAGGGGTTAGGGGTTCTTCTCTTCTGCAGTAATGAACATCCTCCTGGGCTACCTCTTCCAAAAGAGACTATTTTCATCGCAATTAAAATCTTTCTGCGGTTTGTAAGACTGACAATCTACGAACCTTTTAAATTCAACAATGAATGCCCGTTGCCCAGACAATTGTAGCTTGTTCAGCACCATGGTGTAAGTGCACTAAGGATTCCTGTTCTTTTGAAGTTTTCAAATCAACCTGACTTGCTTTGAATATTCCTTTATCTTGGTTTGCTGACATACCTGGCTCATTTTTCAAAAGGTCAACTTATAAAAAGTTTGCCTTGTCAAAAATTATTTTTCTCAGTTATTGTACCTGCTGCTAACTTTCTCATTAATCCATATGATAAGAAAGTCATCGACCACATCTAGAATACATGGCTGTTATTTTGGCAATTTAAGCACCCCTTTTGCACCATCAATTGCTTTGATTTAATTTTTCTTCAAGAATGTGCAAATTGTTGACATTGTAGAATTGTACATTTTTGTAAGGACTTTTACACGCATATAGTACCTTAATCCTGCTAATTGAAAATTCCTTTTTTCCGTTCTGAGGTTATCAACTTTCCTTCTTTCTTGATCATCTTTGGGGGGGCCATTGTTAACATGCTGTACTATTAACTTGACGTGAACAATATCAATCGCAGATCTATAAAGAACGTGCCGTCACAATAAAAGAACACTGCTAAAACTCCCACAAAATAACGTAAGGGGTTGCTGCTACGAATATTGTGGAGAAAGTGAAAGAGTTGGGGGCACCGCTTATGCAAAGCGGCACCATGACAGCAAAAAATCTGCGCCGCTATAATGTGAAAGGCTCCATCAGGTTTGTCAGTAAACTTGTAAGCGCTGTGCCGTTCCGCTGGCGGAGGTGGATTTAAATTGCATAGTGTGAAAGGGCCCTTAAGGTATGAGCAGAAGGTATGCAAGCAAATGCAAAATAAATGGTATAAAGATCACATGAACACTATATGTGTACTGGATAACTATTTTGTGCACATCGTGTGGTATTATCATAACTCGTGTATTTTTTCACAAAAAAAAGTATTATGGAAAGAAATTTTTGCTCAGACCAACGCATTGCTCGTATGCTGATTTAAAAAAAATCTTACTCATGTCCAGTTATTCCTAACCTAAGGTATTATTGTTTTGAAGTGTTGTTGAGAGCCTGCATCTGAGAGGTTACAAGGCAAAAGGATACTTAATAGTGTAGGCTGTTACAAATTCCATTGCTTGGCAGAGCAGAAAGGAAGATGTATATCCTCTAATATAAGATCTTGTAAATTTATGTTGCTGATAATCTCAGTGTCTCTTAAGATGAAAAATTTATGATGTTGATAATCCCAGTGTCTCTTAGGATAAAATTGTTTTTATTTTTTTTTTTACCCTTTAGCTTTTTTGTTTCTCACTGGAAACAGGCTTGTCAAGGTGCCAAAAATGTTTTACTGCTTATTGAATTATGATTGCATCTAATTTTTATATATAACATGCTTTGTTCATATGTGATAGTTTTCATAATACAGTACTGTATTTTTTTAATATCTATGTATAATGTTTTTCATTTGTGTATTTTTATATGTAATTGTATTTTTCTTATTCATGCATATATTTTTATATTTTACTCTGCAAAATATTTATAATTCATTGGTCATTCTATTGTTTAATTTTATTATGTACAGTATTAAGATTGTTGTACCGTACTTCATTGTATGATTATGGTTCCAGAATGGATTACCCTGCAATATTTAGTGAATTGTTTTGTACCATAAGAAGGTGCTGCTTAAGCTTATGCTGATGGTAAGTTTTTCTTTATATTCTCAATTTCATTATTATTTTCAAGAAAATATAAATATTTGAGTTGGAGCAACTTTGTAGACTTTTACTCTTTCAAGCAAAATGTTATGCCTTGTTTTTTAAATTTCCCACCTTTGCATATTATTCAACAGTTTTTATTGTCTTATTTCTTATGCTTCTGTTAATAAAGGAGCATACTTGTTCACAAGTGACTTCAGATATTTGTTTTTAATGTTGTCAACTTCATGTTGATTTATTATTATTATTGTTCTTCTGAATGAACACAAGCTGATTATGGGAAATGAGATACAGCCTACTAATTTAATAATTGTTTAGGAAATGGTTTATTGATTTAGCATTACAGTACTACTTGCATGTTGTGAGTGAAAAGCTACAAGTCAGTTAGTTGTACAGGTATTTGATTTTACTAGTTTTGATGATATGAGGAAGTGGTGCTTTCAATGTTTTTACAAATGATAAACATATTTTTAATTTATTATTTTTGGATCTTGTTCTACATATTGAATGTCGAATGATAGCTCTTGTGTAAATGGTTAAGTCTCCCGACAGTCTTATGGTACTGTATCTTTTTGTTAAAGTTAATTCCTGTACCTTTAGTACTACCTTATGGTTCTGTCTCATCTTTTGAACTGTAAGGTTTATGTTTGTCTTATATGGTTTTTTTACATTTTATTGAGCTTAGTGAATAGATAAGGTTAATTACAGTAATTAGATGATCACATTGTATATTATGTGCCATCTTATATTTCCTAGGTAATGTTAGTTAAGATGTTTCTCAATTTATTATTCTTATCAAGGGTTCCAGATAAGAATAAGTGCAGTCCTTTTGATAAATTTCATGATGGCATATTGATTGTACAAAAATAACAATTGAGGTGATAGTCAGATACTATATACTGTATATATCTTTTGTCATGACCTTTTTTTATATAAATGCATCAACCATAACATTTATTTTTCTTCAGCAATGATATTTTGCCCTCATAAATGTTTTCTATAAAAAATTTTTTATTATTAATTGAAACATTCCTTTGTTATTTTAATGTAGGAACAATCCGATAGGTGTGTATTGTGTAACAGGCGTTGGCTTTACTAAGGGTTTGAGTAGCACAACTGTTACTAAAAGTACTATAGCTCTGAAATTTAAGAACAAAAAATGTAAGTATTGATTTCCTTTTGTACTTTTGATGCCTTAGAATATTGAAATTGTTTAAACTGCTAAAACAAGCTCTCCATTTTCTTTTCATTTAGACTAAATTGACATACAGCACAGAACTGTAAAATGAAAAAAATAGTAGGTTGTTGATACCAGTGATCAGAAGAGAAGCTTACAAAAGGAGTATGTATATAAACTGATGAGGATCATACTAGGAAAAGACTTAAACATAAATTCAGGAACCCAATTATGTCAAATATTTTGGAGTTCTTTTCGGAATTTACTCCTTAATTTACTTAGGCAAAGGAACTAAAACATATTAGAGTACTACTCAAGAAAAATTATGTTAATTTCCAAAGTAACGGAAATCAAGTAAAATAGATATCTTCCAAGGAGTAAGTTATACCTGTACATGATTTTCAAACCTGCCTAACTCCTAGCCACTTTATTTGGGGGAGGAGATCAAGGGGTATCTTCAGAGAGCAATTATATTGGACTGACTTATTACCTTACCTTGAGTAGCTTCTCAACTATACAGTAAGGTAGGCTTTCTTTCTTATTATCCTCTCCATTTATATTTCCTTACATTCAGTGAATTAATATTACAATGATAACCCTTTTGTGGCTTTGATGACAATTTGATTGCTCTCAGAACATGAAGGAGGACAAGCCTCGACATTATGCCTCCTTACTCGCATTTTATATAACCTGTGTGCCATGAGAAATAGATTTAGTTCAAACATTGATGACAGCTCCAGGGAACTATAATTCTGAAGATTTGCAGACTAAGTAATCATTCATACATAAGACTAGAGCCTCACCAATATAAGGCAACCATCAAGTCCAGAAAATATGACTCTAGACATATCTTAATAATTTTGACATTTTTATGTATAAAAGTCTTCTTATCAATATTACAAGCTAAGCTACAACTCTAGCTGGAAATGCAGGATGCTATAATCCCAAGGGTTCTAGCAGGGGAAATGGCCCGTGAGGAAAGGAAACATAAAATAGTGTGCCCCCGTGTACCCTCACCTTTTTATCAATATTACAAGCTAAGCTACAACTCTAGCTGGAAATGCAGGATGCTATAATCCCAAGGGTTCTAGCTGGGGAAATGGCCCATGAAGAAAGGAAACATAGAATAGTGTGCCCCCGTGTACCCTCACCTTTTTATCAATATTACAAGCTAAGCTACAACTCTAGCTGGAAATGCAGGATGCTATAATCTCAAGGGTTATAGCAGGGGAAATGGCCCCATGAGGAAAGGAAACATAGAATAGTGTGCCCCAGTGTACCCTCACCTTTTTATCAATATTACAAGCTAAACTACAACTCTAGCTGGAAATGCAGGATGCTATAATCTCAAGGGTTATAGCAGGGGAAATGGCCCCATGAGGAAAGGAAACATAGAATAGTGTGCCCCCGTGTACCCTCACCTTTTTATCAATATTACAAGCTAAGCTACAACTCTAGCTGGAAATGCAGGATGCTATAATCCCAAGGGTTATAGCAGGGGAAATGGCCACGTGAGGAAAGGAAACATAGAATAGTGTGCCCCAGTGTACCCTCACCTTTTTATCAATATTACAAGCTAAACTACAACTCTAGCTGGAAATGCAGGATGCTATAATCCCAAGGGTTATAGCAGGGGAAATGGCCACGTGAGGAAAGGAAACATAGAATAGTGTGCCCCAGTGTACCCTCACCTTTTTATCAATATTACAAGCTAAGCTGGAAATGGAAATGCAGGATGCTATAATCCCAAGGGTTCTAGCAGGGAAAATGGCCCCATGAGGAAAGGAAACATAGAATAGTGTGCCCCAGTGTACCCTCATCTTTTTATCAATATTACAAGCTAAGCTGGAAATGGAAATGCAGGATGCTATAATCCCAAGGGTTCTAGCAGGGGAAATAGCCCCATGAGGAAAGGAAACATAGAATAGTGTGCCCCAGTGTACCCTCATCTTTTTATCAATATTACAAGCTAAGCTACAACTCTAGCTGGAAATGCAGGATGCTATAATCTCAAGGGTTATAGCAGGGGAAATGGCCCCGTGAGGAAAGGAAACATAGAATAGTATGCCCCAGTGTACCCTCATCTTTTTATCAATATTACAAGCTAAGCTGGAAATGGAAATGCAGGATGCTATAATCCCAAGGGTTCTAGCAGGGGAAATGGCCCTGTGAGGAAAGGAAACATGGAATAGTATGCCCCAGTGTACCCTCATCTTTTTATCAATATTACAAGCTAAGCTACAACTCTAGCTGGAAATGCAGGATGCTATAATCTCAATGGTTCTAGCAGGGGAAATAGCCTCGTGAGGAAAGGAAACATAGAATAGTGTGCCCCAGTGTACCCTCATATTTTTATCAATATTACAAGCTAAGCTGGAAATGGAAATGCAGGATACTATAATCTCAAGGGTTCTAGCAGGGGAAATGGCCCTGTGAGGAAAGGAAACATGTAATAGTGTGCCCCAGTGTACCCATAAGCAAGAAAACACTTAACGCAAGACAGTGGAAGAGCATGGTACAGAGACATGGCACTACCAAAAACTAGAGAACAATGGTTTGATTTTGCAGTGTCCTAGAAGAGCTGCTTACCAAAGATGGAGTCTTTTCTACTCTTACTAAGTGGAAAGTAGCCACTGAATAATTACACTGCAATAGTTAACCCCTTCATTAATGAATAATTGGTGGTTATCTTAGTGTTGTCACATGTATGAGAGGAGAGGAGAATGTGTAAAGAATAGATCAGACTATTTTGTGTATGTGAAGGCAAAGGAACAGTGAGCCATGACCAAAGAGGAATTCAGTATAATACTATCTGGCCAGATACAGGATCCAATAATTCTCTAGCGGTCGTATCTCAATGGAGGGCTGGTGCCTCGGCCAACCTACTACCTAGACTCATAGATCTTAGAAATAAGAGTACTCTATTGCCTTAATTTTTGTAAAGTATTATAACATCTATATGGTCATCAAGAGCAATTTTGTGGCAAATATATCAATTTAAAAAATTTCAACTCGCTCATCCTAACCAAGGGTTCTTAATCTATTCTGGAGTATTTACATTGTATAGTATCTTTTATCAAAAAACGAATTTAATGTAAAAACCCACCACTCTTCCTGTATCAAAACCTTGCAGCTATACAAAGTGCATCAAAGGTTCAAGAAAGCAATCTTCCTCGCGAAAAATCTATTTTTGGGTGAGATAGCCATGTCGTCCTGATGGAAGGTTCCTTCAGTAGCTTCCTAGGGTATATTTAACTACAGTGGATATTCCCAGAGAATTAAATTAAAGGTTATCACAGAATTCTAACTTCTGGTGCGAGTACCCTAAAGGTTTCCCTCTAGGATATCGTATATCAGCAGGGGACGCATGTATTAGCACGCCACATAGCTATCTACACCCCATATAGAGTTAACGCTTCGATATGGGAAGGAGGCTGAGTAACTGAGGAGCCGTTCCAAAGTTACTCTCATTCGTGGCTACTTTTGGTACTCGAGACGTAAACATTGTTAAATGACGTCACGTCCGTCTTCATCCTGAGCTCAGCTCCTACCAATCTCCGCGATACAGTAGGTCAGGGAGGGGCCTGAAAGGGTGAACTAGAATAGACAGGAGGGTCCATCAGGACGACATGGCTATCTCGCCCAAAAATAGATTTTTCCCGTTTTTTGGACTCAAGCCATGTCATCCTGATGGAAGTGTACCAGAGAATTAATGTATCGTGGATTTTTTCCCTTAATCCAAGTGCCTAGGGCTTCGAGCAATATTCCTATGGCCTGGAGACCGTAAAGACTATGACAATTTTAGTAATTGTCCTTACCAGAGATTCTACGATGAACTGGCTTCCTGCCCCCCTGGCAGGGAAGTCCTGGTGGACAAGAGGAATTTCTCGAAGTGATCGGTGAAGAACTACTCACCTGGTGGAGAGATCATGCTGGTCTCGGAGACAGATCAAAGGTTAATATTCGAGTAGGAATATTATCAAGACATAGGTGAGTATATAATATAAATACTTATATTATTCTTTTAATCAGATAGGAAAGGGGTAAATGAAACTATAACAATCGTATATTTCTTAATAAGGAATAGGAGCGAAAAGAGACGCACATGGTAAATAAAATAGACATTTTATTTCTAAGATTGCAAGTCATTATAGAAGTAATTACAATAATGAATATAGAATTTATTTACAATAATAATGAATAATGTACATAGAAAATGAAAGACGGTGATCTTGAGTCTGAAAAGAAAATTTTGCTTTTTAGAAACACAAATTCCCAGAGGAACGCCAGTATTTTTATAGTCCAAAAAACACTCCATGCTCGAGAGCATGGGGCACACGTGTAAAATTTCTATGACAATTCACCTTGATAAGAACAGTCTATTAGAAACACTAAGTGTCCATTAAATCACTATGTATCACGATAGGGTCAACACAGGCACCCGTAGAGTTAGAGTCCCAAATAACTCACTGTTCTATGCAGATTTAAGCAGCAGGTTTCATTACACTACCTGCAGCTACCACGAAATGTTTCACTTCGTGCATCTGTTTTGCGTAGTGCTTGAAGAACACGCGCGATGATTTCCAGCCTGTAAAGCTCTTGAGGCTTTCGAAATCCATACTCTGGAAAAAATTCAGAGAAGAGGCGACTTTCCTAGGATCGTGACCTGCGGGTGTACTGTCAGGATCCGCTCTGCGAATGAAGTAGGTGATTTTTGCTCTTAGTTGTTTCAGTGACAGGTCGCTACCCGATGTTTCTCCTTTGAAGAGTTGTCCTCCACCGAAGTCTGAAGTTCTTCGAAGATAGACCTTAAGACTCTCCACTGGGCATAGAGAGACATCTTCCTTCAGGGGGCAGATTCTCCAGGGGCCCCATCTCTTGGTGGGTAGTTCATTCTTAGCGAGAAACGTTGGGGCGGGGAAGAGGGTAAGATCTCCCGTATCGGTAAATAGGATATGACCCTCTTCTCTTGATAATGCCACTATTTCACTGACTCGGGCTCCAGAGGCGAGAGTAAAAAGGAAGATAACTTTTGAGTCAGGTCTTTCAGAGGGCACGAATCGTTGTCCAGGCTAGAAGCAAAATGGAGCACCTTGTCCAGGGACCAGGAGATAGGTTTTGGTGGAGGTGCTGGGCGTAGTCTAGCGCATGCCTTTGGCAGTTTATTGAAGATATCACTGGACAGATCAATCTGGAAGGCGTATGGGAGTGGTCTAGTCAAGGCCGATTTACAAGTGGAAATCATGTTGGCCGCTAAGCCTTGTCCATGAAGGTGAATGAAGAAGGACATGAAAAAATCAATGGTGATTTCCGTAGGATTTTTTGCCTTGACGAAGGAAACCCACTTTTTCCAGGAAGATTCGTACTGCTTTCTGGTAGACTCTGTCTTGTACTCCTCGAGGAAGTCTAAGTTTTTCTTCGAGATCCCAAACCTTTTCTTTACGGCTAAGGAGAGAAAATCATGAGATGAAGGTCCATGACTTTCAGTGATGAAGCGAAGACAGTCGACTTCTGTAATTGTTGAGAGAGGACTGGACCCGGTAGGGGGATCAGCGTGGGCCGCAGCTCCAGGACCAGGGGATACCAATTGCTCCGGGGCCACTTGGGAGCCCCTGTCCCTTTGAAGGTTCTCAGTTTGGATAGGACTTTCAGCAGAAGGTTGGGCTGAGGGAACAGGTAGATCTTGGACCATCTGTTCCAATCCAGGGACATGGCGTCCCCCGCTTCTGCCTTGGGGTCCTCGTACGGGGCCACATATCGAGGAAGTTGATTGTTGTCGCTCGTCGCGAAGAGATCGATCTGAAGTTCCGGGACTTTGCGAGAGATGAAGGAGAATGATCTTCGTCTAGAGACCATTCCGACTCTATTAGGCTTGTCCTTGATAGAGCGTCCGCTGTCACGTTGCGGAATCCTTGTAGGTGAACTGCAGACAGGTGCCATTTCTTCCTGTCTGCCAAACGGAAGATAGGTAGAAGCACCTGATTTATCTGGGGCGATCTCGTGCCCTGACGATTGAGACATCTGACTACCACCGAGTTGTCCAGAGTCAGACGGATGTGGATCGAGGGAGGCGGGGAGAGTTTCTTCAGGGTGAGAAGAACCGCCGTGGCCTCCAAGATGTTGATGTGAAACGTCTTGAATAGGGGAGACCATGTTCCTTGAACCTGCTGTTGGTGGGAGTGACCTCCCCAACCCTCCAGTGAAGCGTCCGTGTGGATGTTGATCGATGGAGATGGAGGCGGGTGTTGAAGTGGGATGGACCTTTTCAGGGCCTTTGCTTCCGACCACGGCTTTAGAAGTGAGCGAAGTCTGTTTGGAAGCCGTCTCTTGAGGTCTCTTCGAGCGATGGATGCGAATCGTTCCAGACTCCCGCGGCATCCTTTAGCTGTGCGCGAAGCACTGGGTTTGTCACTGAGGCGAACTGTAGAGAGCCGAGAACTTGTTCCTGTTGGCGTCTTGAGATCCGTTTGGATTTTAGAAGCCTTTTGACAGACCCTGCTATTTCCTTCCTTTTCTTCGGTGGAATGGAAAGGCGGTGTGACTGAAGGTCCCAATGGATTCCCAACCATTGGAACTTCTGAGCTGGAGTGAGGCGAGATTTCTTGGCGTTTATCTTGAAACCCAGATGCTCTAGGAACTGGGTGACTTTGTTCCAGGCTCTCAGACAATCTTCGGGCGATGTCGATTGATTGATTGATTTAGAGTTTTCAGGCATCCTGACATCTAAGGTCATTGACGCCGGTAACATTCAATTTATGCATACAAAAATAAAAAATAAAATAAAAAATAAAAGTAATTAAAATCATAAAAGTTGAATGTCATAAAAGTTAAATAGTTTTCAGAAGACCTGCTTCTGGAATAAATCTAAAAATGCCACTTGCATAGTAGGACACATCATTTCCAATAATCTTGGCAAGGATGAACCTGCCATCCTCACCTCGAGCCTCAAACAAATATATATTCCTCAAGTTATTATAATTGGGGCATTCGGTCAACAAATGCCTCACTGTCAGAGGTACTAAACAGTCGTCACAATAAGGTTGGTGTTGGCCCTTCAGCAGAAACTCTTGTGTCAACCGAGTGTGACCAATACGGAGACGACAAAGATACGTCTCCCATTTTCGGGGCATCGTATTATACCTCCAAGGATATATGACATTTGTTACCTCTCGCATTTTATTCCCATCTAGGCTATCCCATTGCTGTTGCCATTTATTGCAAACCAATTTCTTGATATCAGGTAAGAAATCATTACAGGGAAGGGGATACCTTCTTGGCCGCAACTCCGATGCAGCCTTCTTAGCCAGTGAATCTGCCTTCTCATTCCCAGACACACCTACATGTGCTGGAACCCAACAAAATCGAACTGTTATACCTCTCCGTCCAATAATAAAAAGCCATTCTAAAATCTTTAAAACTAGAGGGTTATTAGAATTAAAAACTTCTATAGCTTGAAGGACACTCCTTGCATCACTAAAAATTGTAAAATTACCATCCTTACCCAACGCTATTTTCTCAATAGCGGTTAATATGCCATACAGTTCGGCAGTAAATATGGAAGCGGATAGAGGAAGTGCACCTCTACAATTAAAACCATTACTATGTACTCCAAATCCAACGCCAGCATCAGATTTGGAGCCATCAGTATAGATAAAAGTTGATCCTCTATGTTCTTTAACATGTTCATTAAAAAGAGACCTGGCTTCTAGGTCTGACATATTCTTCTTATCTCCAATAAAATATTTACAAAAAGATATCTCTGGTAATTTCCATGGAGGCGTTGATGATACCTTGAATGGAAGTACAGTACCTTACTTCTAATTATATCCAGACTATTTAATAATCGTTTCACCCGAAAGCCATAAGGTTGAGGAGATTTTGGGTGCAACTCAAAGTATGATGCGTGTCTTACAAGGCTTGCAGTCTGAAAGGCTAGAGAGTTAGGGAGTCTTTGCAATCTAAACCAATACCGAATAATGGAAGACATTCGGCAAAGGTCTAGAGGTAACTCTCCAGCATCAACAAGGAGACTTGGGATAGGCGAGGTTTTAAAAGCTCCAGTAGACAATCTAATACCTGCATGATGTATCGAGTCTAATATTTTTAACCGGCTTGGGGTGGCTGAAGAATATATTTCACATCCATAACTAATTTTGGAAAAAATCAAGGCCATGTATAATTTTAAAATAGTATTGCGGTCTGCCCCCCATGATGTATGGGACAATACTTTTAAGATATTCAGAGCTTCAACACATTTAGCTTTTAACACTTTTAATTGAGAAACCCACGTAAGCCTACAATCAAATATCAAACCTAAAAATTTAGCTTCACTTGCACATGGTATCTGTTGACCTTTAATGTATATATCCGGGTCTGGATGTACTCCCCGATACGATAAAAATGGAGGTAGTTTTACTTGTCGAAAATTTAAATCCATTCATGTCAGCCCACTGGATAATTTTATCAATAGAGAGTTGGATTTTTTTCTCAACCATTGCCATTCTAGTGCCAGCAAATGATATTGAGAGATCATCCACAAATAATGTTGAGAGAACATCCTGGGGAATGACTGAGGATATCCCATTAATTGCTAGTGCAAACAGGGTTACACTCAGCACACTCCCCTGAGGAACTCCTTCTTCCTGACACTTACTCTCTGATAGAGTTTCCCCCACTCTCACTTGAAAAACTCTATGCGAAAGAAGTGACTGAATAAATAGTGGTAGTTCTCCTTTTAATCCTAGTTCATGAATTGTTTTAAGTATACCATATCTCCATGTGGTATCATATGCCTTTTCAAGGTAAAAAAAAACTGTCACATGGTGCTGTTTGGAAGCAAAGGCTTCACTAATAGAGGACTCAAGTCTTATTAACACATCAGTCGTTGAGTGCATTTCTCTGAATCCACATTGAATCGGTGATAAAATACCCTTCTTTTCAAGGTACCACATCAACCTTACATTAATTGATTGATTGATTTAAAGTTTTCAGGCATCCTGACATCTAAGGTCATTGACGCCGGTAACATTTAATTTATGTATACAGAAAAAAATAAAAGAGTATTCAATTAAAATCATAAAAGTTGAATGTCATGAAAGTTAAATAGTTTTTAGAAGACCTGCTTCTGAAATAAATCTAAAAATGCCACTTGCATAGTATGACACATCATTTCCAAGAATCTTGGCAAGGATGAACCTGCCACCCTCACCTCGAGCCTCAAACAAATATCTATTCCTTAAGTTGTTATAATTGGGGCATTCGGTCAACAAATGCCTCACTGTTAGAGGTACTAAACAGTCGTCACAATAAGGTTGGTGTTGGCCCTTCAGCAGAAACTCCTGTGTCAACCGAGTGTGACCAATACGGAGACGACAAAGAGACGTCTCCCATTTTCGGGGCATCATATTATACCTCCAAGGAGATATGACATTTGTTACCTCTCGCATTTTATTCCCATCTAGGCTATCCCATTGCTGTTGCCATTTATTGCAAACCAATTTCTTGATGTCAGGTAAGAAATCATTACAGGGAATAGGATACCTTCTTGGCAGAAACTCGGATGCAGCCTTCTTAGCCAGTGAATCTGCCTTCTCATTCCCAGACATACCTACATGTGCTGGAACCCAACAAAATCGAACTGTTATACCTCTCCGTCCAATAATAAAAAGCCATTCTAAAATCTTTAAAACTAGAGGGTTATTAGAATTAAAAACTTCTATAGCTTGAAGGACACTCCTTGCATCACTAAAAATTGTAAAATTACCCTCCTTCTCCAACGCTATTTTCTCAATAGCGGTTAATATGCCATACAGTTCGGCAGTAAATATGGGAGCGGTCAGAGGAAGTGCACCTCTACAATTAAAACCATTACTATGTACTCCAAATCCAACGCCAGCATCAGATTTGGAGCCATCAGTATAGATAAAAGTTGATCCTCTATGTTCTTTAACATGTTCATTAAAAAAAGACCTGGCTTCTAGGTCTGACATATTCTTCTTACCTCCAATAAAATATTTACAAAAAGATATCTCTGGTAACTTCCATGGAGGCGTTGATGATACCTTGAATGGAAGTACCTTATTTCTAATTATATCCAGACTATTTAATAATCGTTTCACCCGAAAGCCATAAGGTTGAGGAGATTTTGGGTGCAACTCAAAGTATGATGCGTGTCTTACAAGGCTTGCAGTCTGAAAGGCTAGAGAGTTAGGGAGTCTTTGCAATCTAAACCAATACCGAATAATGGAATACATTCGGCAAAGGTCTAGAGGTAACTCTCCAGCATCAACAAGGAGACTTGGGATAGGCGAGGTTTTAAAAGCTCCAGTAGACAATCTAATACCTGCATGATGTATCGAGTCTAATATTTTTAACCGGCTTGGGGTGGCTGAAGAATATATTTCACAACCATAACTAATTTTGGAAAAAATCAAGGCCTTGTATAATTTTAAAATAGTATTGCGGTCTGCCCCCCATGATGTATGGGACAATACTTTTAAGATATTCAGAGCTTCAACACATTTAGCTTTTAACGCTTTTAATTGAGAAACCCACGTAAGCCTACAATCAAATATTAAACCTAAAAATTTAGCTTCTCTTGCACATGGTATCCGTTGACCTTTAATGTATATATCCGGGTCTGGATGTACTCCCGGATACGACAAAAATGGACAATGGTAGTTTTACTTGTCGAGAACTTAAATCCATTCATGTCAGCCCACTGGATAATTTTATCAATAGAGAGTTGGATTTTTCTCTCAACCATTGCCATTCTAGTGCCAGCAAATGATATTGAGAGATCATCCACAAATAATGTTGAGAGAACATCCTGGGGAATGGCTGAGGATATCCCATAATTGCTAGTGCAAAAAAGGTTACACTCAGCACACTACCCTGAGGAACTCCTTCTTCCTGACACTTACTCTCTGATAGAGTTTCCCCCACTCTCACTTGAAAAACTCTATGCGAAAGAAATGACTGAATAAATAGTGGTAGTTCTCCTTTTAATCCTAGTTCATGAATTGTTTTAAGTATACCATATCTCCATGTGGTATCATATGCCTTTTCAAGGTAAAAAAACCTGTCACATGGTGCTGTTTGGAAGCAAAGGCTTCACTAATAGAGGACTCAAGTCTTATTAACACATCAGTCGTTGAGTGCATTTTTCTGAATCCACATTGAATCGGTGATAAAATACCCTTCTTTTCAAGGTACCACATCAATCTTACATTGACCATCTTCTCCATGATTTTACATAAACACGAAGTCAATGCAATAGGTCGATAGCTTGCTGCTAAAAACTTGTCCTTACCGGGTTTTAAAAAGGCTAAAATAATGGCTAGTTCCCAAACACTTGGGTAACTATGATCATGCCATATTCTATTAATAATACTTAAAATAAATAACTTTGTATTAAAATGTACATGTTTAACCATTGCATATGGAATTCCATCGGGTCCAGGAGCTGTATCGTTGCAAGTAGCGAGTGCGGAATCAAGTTCTCTTTCAGTAAAAGGAGAATTATACGATTCTTCCCTTCCTGTTGCAAAATTTAAAATTTTATTTTCTTCAATGCTCCTGTACTGGTGACCAGGAGCTGCTACACTCTTGCACGATACATTTGAAAAATGGTCAGCCAGGGCATTGCTAACTTCATTTCCTTCAGTCACAAACTGACCATTCACTTTCAACACTGGTGGTGGGTTCGGGGTAAATTTGCCTGCAATTTTTTTTACTTTCACGGTAGGGAAACTAGAACCTGATGTGGCTGGTCGTCAGTTCAACGAGGACCTCCCACGACTGAATGATCATCTCCTTCGTAGGGAACAGGATACTAAGGAGAGACTCGCCACTTCGGTGTCACATCAGGTACAGCTAGAAGAAAAGGTTTGGGATCTCGAAGAAAAGCTTAGACTTCCTCGAGGAGTACAAGACAGTGTCTACCAGAAGGCAGTACGAATCTTCCTGGAAAAAGTGGGTTTCCTTCGTCAAGGCAAAAAATCCTACGGAAATCACCATTGATTTTTGCATGTCCTTCTTCATTCACCTTCATGGACAAGGCTTAGCGGCCAACACGATTTCCACTTGTAAATCGGCCTAAGTTAGTTTCCATTCAGTTCTCTTGAACATCCTAACCAGGTCACAATAGAACATACTGTATAAGAATAGAATGTCCAGCCTTCAGCTGGTAGCCTACTGATCTGTTCAAAATCTTCATCAGGTGTAGGTTCTGTTTCCATATCATCTAATAAAACAAATTAATATGTTTCACCAAACAGTACTAAAATTTTCCCAGCAGAAATTTATGTCATGAATGTTGGATATTAAAAATATGCCACCACAGAATTATTTAACTTTCAATGATGAAAAATTCTGTAGAATCCATTAAAAATTGTAATGTTTAAATGTTGGCTCTTTGCCCATGTGAACCTAAATAGCAGTAAAGATGCAGCTAAGGCTGCTACTACATAATAAAGGTTAAAAGGTGTCTGGTTTTGGCTCCAGTTTCATCAGAATAGATGCTCACCAGATCATCAGCCGGGCAAGCCAAACCCCCCTATACTGTGGTGCCCAAGGATGGCAGTTGCCTCCCCAGTAAACAGCTTAAACTCACAATCCCGGGCGGGGATTGATCTGCCGCCATGCGAATGCTAGGCAAACATGTTAACACTGTATTAGCCACAGTATTGTGATCTGTTTTTCTGGGCTCGGCCATGTCGTCCTGATGGAAGGTTCCTTTAGGTAGCTTTCTAAGGGATATTTGCTACAGTGATACTCCCAGAGAATTAACCGAAGGTCTCCAGAATTCTAACTCCTGGCGCGATTTATCCATAATAAAAATTTAAGGATATCGCATGATATCAGGGGACGTATTTTTAGATACAACACATAGCAATCTTCACCCCAATTAGATTTAACTCTTTGAGGGGGAAGAGCGGCGACCGAAAGGGGAGCCGTCATCTAGGTACCCGGTGGACCTCCTATCCGCACTACTACCGGCCGCCATTTCCTTTCTCTGTAGCATTTAAGCTAAGTGCGCTCCCAACCTTTTCCCGGTGTTCGTTACAGATTACAGGAATATTCATCATGCAATCTCCAGCATCTTCATCCTTTGGAAAGTTGAGTATTTATTCTTTCCTGTGTATGATTTTAGGCTCCCTTCTCAGAGTTAAATTTGTATAATTTAAGTGTGTTTGGTTGGAGGGTAGCCATGATCCGGAGGCGGCCATTTTACGATCGCTGTCACACATTATTATTGCATTTTATTTAGTCAGTAGAGCGACATTCCCAGTATTTAGCTCTAAATTTAGCTAGTTAGGCAAATTATACTAGTGAAGACCGTGCATACAATATTATTTTTGGGCTCAGGCCATGTCATCCTGATGGAAGTTCCTATAAGTAACTTCCTGAGAGATACTGTATATGTACGGCAGTGATATTCCCAGAGAATTTTACCTTTAAGTATCCAGAATTCCAACTCCTGGCGCGAATATCCTTAAATTTCTCACAAGGATATCGCATAATATCAGTGGACGTATTCTTGACACTCCACATAGCAATCTGCACCCCTAATAGCGTTTACGCTTCGAGGGGTAAAGTGGCAGAATAGAAGGGGAGTCGTATCAAGGTTACCCTAGTTCTCATACTACTATTGAGTATCACAACAGTGCCATATCCAAGATGGCAAACATTCCTTATTTTGTAGCGAATTCGCACGGTGGTGTTCCCTGTTGATCTGACATTTTCGATCGATTTTCAAGGTTTATTATTATGCATTCTCCAGCTACATTCGTTTTACTGGTTAATTCATTTAGTCATTTATTAGGAATAAATGTCTATTAGAATGTATTGCGTCCTAATTCGCCCGACAATTGCATGTATAAAATGCCAGAGTTCTTTGGCTTACTAAAGTAAGTATTCTTCATATAGTTGTATGCTCGCAAACAATAGATATAAGAGACACTGGTATTGATTCGACAATATATGCAAACTATGAGACTATTTGTATATTCAGTGTATACTTATGTTTGTTCATACAATATATGCTAACCTTGAGGCCCCTTTCCTACTGTCTAGAAATACTCTTCCCTGTAGGGGACAGGAAGCACTAACATTGTTTATGATTAGTGATGATGACGGATAACAGTAACGTCATTTGTCTCAATTGGTCCAAATGACCATAGAAATATTGTCCCAAGGTTAAGGCACTGATGAATATCCACAGATACATTAATGCTCTGGTACGCTTCCATCAGGACAACATGGCTTGAGCCCAAAAAACGGATTTTGAGCGAAGCGAAAAATCTATTTTTGGGTGAGATGGCCATGTCGTCCTGATGGACCCACCCTTCTTTTCTAAAAAGAAAAGATCTTCACAGTATCCTTTCGAAGTACTGTATCTGTAGCACCATGCTCAATGTTACAAGGAATGTTCGCCATCTTGGATATGGCGCCGTTGTGATACTCAATAGTAGTATGAGAACTAGGGTAACCTTGATACGGCTCCCCTTCTATTCTGCCACTTTACCCCTCGAAGCGTAAATGCTATTAGGGGTGCAGATTGCTATGTGGCGTGTCAAGAATACGTCCTCTGATATTATGCGATATCCTTGTGAGAAATTTAAGGATATTCGCGCCAGGAGTTAGAATTCTGGATACCTAAAGGTAAAATTCTCTGGGAATATCACTGTAGTACATATATCCCTTAGGAAGCTACTTAAAGAACTTCCATCAGGACGACATGGCTATCTCACCCAAAAATAGACTTTTCGCTTCGCTCAAAATCCGATTTTATTCCTCTTCCTAAATGTGACTTTACTTTTCGTATACGCAAGGTCCCCCGGCGGTACCATCCATGGCCGCGGTCCTCACCTGAGTTAGGCTAGCCTAACTCGCATATCTATACGTTAGTAAAGTAATTCCCCATGTATAACCTCGCCCTATCGTTCCTTATTAATTCAGATGGGGACATACATCCCCTAGAATTTATGGATAAGATTCGATATATATTCTCTTTTAGAGAAAAGAGGCTAAACCCTTCCTCCCTCCCTGAGCCGCCGCCATTACAGGCAGCAACCTCTATCTTTCATCATTGCCGTTGAGTAGGACTCCGGCTTGACCTAGATAGTAATAACACCGTCTTTCTTCTTTGCCGCCGAGTACTCTGGCTTTGAGGTTAGATGGTAATTCAGGGTGCCCTGTCTTGCAGCCGACAGTGTCGCCGACAGGGGAATCTTTGTTCCTCTGCCGCGCACGATGTCATCGGCGCAAGAAGCCATGCTTCCTTAGTACATGGTCGAAGGTAGGCGGCATACCTGCCGCCACCTCTCTCCCCTGTGAACTATATGACCCCTCCCCCCCTCTCTATCCTTTAGTGTCGGCCTAGCCGTCACATCATTCTTTCACCAGTACTCAGACAGTCATCCCGGCTTGCCGGGTTGACTGCGTTGCCGGCTGGGACCCTACCGGCGGGGGTTATGTAGCCGCCTCGGTGTCTTTCCCCCTTATGTCCTTCCTTCACAGGAAGTGAATGCCCCGGGGGGAAAGACTGAGCCGGCCCTGATGGCTGCCGGTGGGAAACCCAACATACTGTGAGAATTCTTCAGCCCTCTCTTGGTCTGCCATCCACAAACCTTGTAGCCAGCAGTACAGCTGGCGGCAGACTTTTGTGGATGGATGGAAGCTAGAATCAGATGGATTCCTCCCCTTCCATTAGAACTCTCATTCTGGCAAGGAGATAGTAGGCGGCAGGATAGTCCTCCTACACTTCCAGTTATTGTGCTAAACCATAATAATAGGAAACCCCCCTTTCCATTCTTTCTCTCTCTCAATCAGTTAGTGCCGCTAGGTACTAACCTAACCCCGGTAGTGTACCTGTAAAATTACAGTATACAACAATACAGTAGTACAAGTAATTTCTAACATACTCTGTGTATCCTATCACAGTCTATTGTTGGGACCGCATATCATGTTAAGGTTGCGTAATCCCTCAACACCCAGATGAATCCTTTGATCATCGGGACCCATATAAAACACCAATCAATATTAATATACTACAGGTGGAGAAGTTAGTATAAATATTTACTAATCCTGTCTCTAAGTACTAGAGTCGTTCCACCCTGTATTCTCCCTTATAGGGAATTTAAATATTACTATTGACGGAGGTCTCAGCGATTGGCTGGGAGAGGAAACCCAGATATGTCTTTCCTATTTCCTTTCTAGCTTACTATCCTAGGCTATTAATTGTAATAGTAAGTATTACTATTAAATGTATGCATTTATATCAATGATATAAACAACTGAATACTCATCAAATCCTTTTCCTTCACAGGAGGAGCCAATGGTGATGTGTGCAGTTGTGTTCTGCTACCATAAGAGTAAGGACTTTTGTGGGCATACGGCGTGCAGGTCTCATGCCCCCTGCTGCATCGTATCTGGATCCCTGAGGTATTGGGACCCGAAGGGTTGCTCCAACTGCTCGACCTTACTGACCAACGGCTTTGGAGAAGCCATCCCTGTCTCCATAGAGGCTAGGGATACAGCAAGGGAAACCCTTCGTAGGTGGGTAAGAGGGTTCCAAATGAACTCTCCGGGACCTTACCTGCCCAACGAATCTCTCAGGTGCCTTCTGTTCCCTAAGGCTCAACCTAGTGCGGTAGTGCCCCAGGAACAGGTCCAGCCTCCCTTCATCCAACTGAAGATCGATGCGGGCATCCACAAGGCACTTGAAGGCATGGACATCCACCAAGAACGGATGTCGGAAGTGTCTACCGACACTGAACAGGACCTACTGCAAGAAGGCCCTGAAGAAAACATGGTTCAACCACCATCGGAGGAAGAAGGATCCGTTTCGACAGTGACTGAGGGCTCCCAGTTCACCATGACGCCATATCAACCTATGCCGTCAACCTCTTGAGCCCCAACTACCCAACCGACTACAGTACACAGGTCGACAAGAGCGAGGCGCTCCTATCGTCAATCCAGAAGATGTTGGAAGTGTTCCGGAAGGGACAAGAGGAGATGAAACAGGCCATCCAGCAGACGAAGAGAGAGGTACAAGAAGGGAACCGCCTCGAACTTCCAGGGGCAATACTAAACCCCTTAAAGTATCAGACCTCCCTCACTGCTCCGAAACCAACCCCTGGAGGTATACGGAGCACATGCCCATGATGAATGGGAAGCTATTCATCTCTGAGAATTTGTGGGCCAAGCCACTTGAAGATCTTGAATTCTGGCCCAGCTTTTCAGCCTACCCAGATTGTTACGTGAGACTGCGAGATAAACCTACATCCCGTAAGGAGACGGTACCAAAGTAAGTTATTGTCTTTGAACGTGACAAGACACAGGCCATCCTTACCAAGACCCTGAAAGGAGCCGGATACACCAACTCCAAAGTCTCAGCACAGAGCAAGAGGCATCCAACCTTTATTGCTCCTTCCTCCAGAGCTTTCCCCTTTTCGGACAAAGCCCTCAACTGTGTCATTAAAGCAGTTAAAGAGGGCAAACCCTGCCCAATCCTATAGGAATGTAAGCCATTCTCTCTAGCTATGCCTACCTGCGAGGAGAAGTGGAAAGATGTACATCTGACCTTCTCCGTCTCGAAGTTGGATCCAGAGATAGCAGGCCAACAGTTCAACGAGAACCTTACAAAGTTGCCAGATCATCCTCTGAGAAAGGAACAGGAGGCGAAAGAAAGACTTGCTGCCTCCCTGTCTCATCAGAACTGTTTGGAGGTGTTTGTAGGTCTACATAACGCCCCAGAGATGTACATCGTCTTAGCTAAGTCTCACAGGGGTACCCTTGTGAAAGACTTATTTGCTTTCATCAGGTCAAGGAGGACCTGTAGAATGCACGTGTTCGCTGCAGCAACGGTGAAACACAAGCCCAGAAAAGTAATTTCATCGTGCATCTGGGGCAAGGACCTTTTCCCTAAGGAAGTGGTCCAAGAAGTCATCGCCGAAGCAGCCATGGAGAATATGAATCTTCTCCAAAAGTGGGGCATGTCTTCAAAGAGAAAGTCTCCCTCAGACGGAGGTCCCCAGCCTAAGAACAAGAAGGCAAGAAAACCACGTAGACCTGCACAACTTCCAGCCATGACTATAGCCACGATGCCTCAAATGCTAGCCCAGCCTCAAACCACCTTCCAGATGGTCCCTCAACAGCTGGTAGCCAAGTCACCAGTGTTTAACCCAGGCTTTGAGAGGCACTCGACCACCTTTCTGCCTTACAAAGGTAAAGGCCCAAGAAGAGATTCCTCCGGAAACCCCCCAAGGGGCAGAGGAGGACGTGGTCATGGAAACAGATCCTCAGGAACCCCCAAGTAATTAGGGGTTTCAGGTGGGGGGCAGACTTTTTCACTTTCGGGATCGTTGGACCCTCGATCCCTGGGCCCACAGCTTAATCACGAATGGACGCGGGTGGAGTTGGAACGAAATTCCACCCCCTTTTCCAAAATTCTTCCAACACTCCACCCCCTTGTTGGAAGAATATACCTCAGAACTCTTGAACAAGAAGGTAATAAAGAAAGTGAAGTCCATCAAATTCCAGGGAAGGCTGTTTTGTGTTCCCAAGAAAGACTCAAGCCGACACCCCTCCAAAGCCCATCACATGGCCTTTGGACAAAGTCTTGCACTATGCTTCGAACCTAAACAATGATGATTGTACTCTAACGGATCTAACGCAGAAAGTCATCTTTCGGTTTGCAATAGCCTCAGGGGCTAGAGTTAGTGAAATAGTGGCCTTATCCAGAGACGTAGACCATATTCAGTTCCTAGACACAGGAGAACTGAACCTTTTTCCCGATCCTGACTTTCTTGCCAAGAATGAGCTACCCACTAAGATGTGGGGTCCTTGGAGAATCTGCCCACTGAAGGAAGATGTCTTTCTATGCCCAGTAGAGTGTCTAAAGGTCTATCTTCGAAGAACTTCAGACTTCAAGGGAGGACAGCTCTTCAGAGGCGAAACTTCAGGATCAAACCTATCCCTAAGACAACTGAGAGCAAAGCTCACCTACTTTATTTGCAGAGCGGATCCTGACAGTACACTTCCAGGTCACGATCCAAAGAAAGTTGCTTCTTCGTTGAATTTCTTTCAACACATGGACTTTGGAAGACTCCGCTCATACACTGCGTGGAGATCATCCAGGGTCTTTTTACAAATACTATGCGAAGCAAGTACTTGAAATAAAACAATTTCGTGGTGGCAGCGGGTAGTGTTATAAAACCCATCGTCTAGCGCTGCGATGAACAGTGAACTGCTTTGGGACTTTCCAGTGCATCGGGTGCATGGGTACACTTACCCTTAAGTGCAAATCACAACGATGATTAAAACACTGTTCCATATAGGTGCATATCTGACCAATAACACGAGTGACGAGTGAACGTTTGCGTCAGCGTTTAGGCATTCCCAAAGTCTGTACAAGTCAGTCAGATTTGGTTTCACATCTACATTGATTGGCATTATTCCGATAATGAGATTACACATTTTTTCTACACGAGAAAATATGGACCTTGATGTGTTTTCAATGCTGGATCAGATTTATACCCTATAGTAAATACATTTAATAATCTAGTTGCAAGGTAAAAATACTAAACGTATTTGCGTCTTATTGCTGCTATCTCAGTTGCAGACAAATAAAACATGCTAGAGTTTTAACTAAACCCTAGAAGGGCCCAACTTGAAATCAGGATACAGATTTCCAAGGTATGTTAAAGGTAATCTCTAAAGTTTTACTTTCCATTCCTATGGAAATTCAAGCCTTGAATCCTTATCGTCGATGTCGACACTTTCCCTGCAGGGGGCAGGAAGCACTAAACCAGTTCCAGGTTTAGTGGAAATAACAGTTAACTGGAATTTCATATACAGGTCTAGAAGACCAGATAAGGAATCCATTCAAGATAGAAGGCACACACACAAATCCACAGATATAGTACTTTCAAATTATTTCTCTAGTATGCTTCCATCAGGACGACATCGCCGAGCCTAAAAAATGGATTTTGAGCAAAGCGAAGAATCTATTTTTGGGTGAGAGTGCCATGTCGTCCTGATGGAACCACCCTTTTGCTGACCCCACCTGCAACTACTCTATCTGCTCAAAGACAAGTAAAAGGAATGGTGGCCGGTAGTAATATGGATAGGAGGTCCACCGGGTACTTAGATTGGCACCCCCTTTCTTTCGCCACTCTTCCCCCTTACATCAAAGAGTTAAATCTATTCGGAGGGAAGATTGCTATGTGTCGTATCTAAAAAATACATCCTTGATCCATAGCGATATCCTTAACTGGATACTTGCGCCAGGAGTTAGAATCCTGGAGACTTTCGGTTTATTTCTCTGGGAGTATCACTGTAGCAAATATCCCTTAGAAAGGCTACCTAAAGGAACCTTCCATCAGACGACATGGCACTCTCACCCAAAAATAGATGTTTCACTTTGCTCAAAATCTGTTATATATTCCTCAGCTAAATCAGGTAAGGAAGTGTGGAATTGTTGGTACTGATTACACTTAGTAGATGGATGACATGTGGAATCATATAGGCCTATTGAAAAACTATGCAATGAGAAGATTAAAGCAACTGATGTGATTATAGTTCAGTAGTAGGCCTATAACTTTCATCACTAGAGAGGGTGATGCATGTTGATTACTTATACAAGGTTAGGTAGGCTGTAGGTTTCAGGTCCAATTTCATCAGATGTTCATCAGAATGTCACTAGGGTAAGTCCAAGTACCACAGTGCAAACCAACCACAAGAACAGTAACCTCCCCAGTAAACAGTATAAAGTTGGTCTGAGGTGGGACCCATGCAATTTGCCTTCATGTTGAGTCGATATTAGTTATCATAATATCCCTACAACTCAAAGGAAGATTCAACGTAGGGTAATAAGCTTTCGACTTTTACATTGGCATTGAATGGCTTTTCCAGCACCAGCACTGTGGCTCAAATTCATAAAGACAAACCAATTCAATCTAATAACTTCGTGTTCAGCATATCAGGTGAGTGTCATATGGGTAAATGTGAGACTTTTTTGGGCTTAGGCCATGTCATCCTGATGGAAGGTTCCTTTAGTAGCTTCCTTAGGGTATATATGACTACAGTGGATATTCCCAGAGAATTAAACTAAAGGTTTCCAGAATTCTAACTTCTGGCGCGAGTACCCTTAAGGTAGTCCTTTAGGATATCGCATTGTAAGGGCAGTGAGACAAGCGTCACCAAGATCAACTGATACTTTATTCAAATGTGCGTGGGAGTATATTGCAAGGTGCGGACGCAAAGGTAGGATGGTGCTGGCACCAAATCAGATTGAATTGCCCGCCAAAACATATGTGTTTTCTTACACTTACAAATATACGAATTATGAGTTAACAGAAACATGTAATGAAATAATACATATGTCAAAATGTAGCTCTGATAGAGCGGAATACATATACATGGGAAACCACGGTGTGGCGAAAGGAGAATTCAAATAAATAAACAGTTTGTTGATTTTCTGGACGACGAACGGAGCGGTGTCCTTACAAGTACTCCCCCCCCCCTCAAGACATCGGGCGGCGTAGAGGGCTGATGATCAATCTTCGTATCTTTTCGGGCGTCGGAGGGTTCCTCTTGTTTTTGAACGGAGGGGCGCGCCGGCAGTCGGCGTAAGGATCTCTTCCTCTTGTCGTCGTTTGATGATTTTTCTTTCGTTGGGCGCCTTGTTTTGAGGTGGCACTCTAGATCTGCCAGGTCCGGCGGAGGCGGTGTCGCTTCCTTTGAGAAACGCTGGTTTCACGCGGTCTATTGAGACCCAGTCCTCTTGGCCATGGACGTTGAGAAGGAAGGCTTTCGTTGTCTTCTTAATTACCCGGTAGGGGCCTCGATAAGGTCTAGTTAGTGGCTGTCGATGAGCGTCGACACAGACGAAAACGTACCCGCAGTCATCCAGGTTTTTTGGCTTGAAGTGCTTGGTTCTGTCCTGGTAAGTTTTGAGACATGGCCTGAACTTCCTGGCGATGTCCCTTAGGTGATCCAGCTGTGTGTCGTCGGTTGATGAGGGAAAGAATTCGCCAGGAACTGCGAGTGCCTCCCCGTAAACCTTTTCGGCGGGCGAAGGTTCGCCGTCTGCGCGAGGGGCGGTGCGAAGGCCGAGGAGTACTCAAGGAAGTCGTGATTTCCAGTCCCCGTCGGTGCAGCTCGCCATCAGGGACGCCTTGAGGGCGCGGTGAGTTCTTTCGACCATGCCGTGGGGTTGTATGCCGTGGTTCTGTGGAGCGTCGTCCCCATCAGGTTCGCCAAAGCGAGCCATATTTCTGAGAGGAAAGTGGGGCCTCTGTCTGTCGTGATGTCGTCAGGAACGCCAAACCTGCTCACCCAGCTTGATAGGAGGGCTTCGGCGCATGCTTGAGTCGTAGCTTCGGTCATCGGCGATGCCTCCAACCACCTCGTAGAGCGATCGATGATCGTAAGCAGGTAGCGAGCAGATCCAGAAGGGGGCAATGGTCCCACGACGTCGATGTGTATGTGACCGAAACGTCTTTTTGGCTGGGGGAAATCGCCTACCTCCGATTCGGTGTGACGGCTGACTTTGCTTGATTGGCAGTTGATGCATGACTTCGCCCATTCCCGGGCGTCCTTTTTTATCCCTGGCCTGACGAACTTTTCAGACAGAAGGCGAGCGGTGGTGCGTTGTGAGGGGAGTGAAAGTCCATGGATGATATCGAATATTTTCCTTCTACAGGAGGCTGGTATCCAGGGACGTGGGCGGCCGGTGCTGGTGTCGCAAAGAATAGTTACTCCTGCTGGTCCGAGGGGAATCGCACTTATCTTGAGCGCGGATGGCCCCGTCAGGTGATCCTGTGCTTCTCGGTCGGTGCGTTGTTCGGTTGCGAGATTGGCGTAGTCGATTCCCAGGTGGATTGCGTCAATTTCAATCCTTGAAAGGGCGTCCCCGACTGGGTTTTTCTTTCCTGGGACGTAACGTATGGTGCACCCGAATTTGGCGATTGTTGCGATATGACGTTGTCGGGAGGACCATGTGTCTGTCGATTTCGTGAAAGCGTGTACGAGGGGATGATGGTCCGTCGCGATTGTGAAGGGAGTGCCCTCTAAGATGTGCCTGAAGTGGCGGACGGCGAGGTAGACGGCGAGGAGTTCCCTATCGAAGGTGCTGTATCTTGTTTCGGCGGGTTTCAATTTCTTGCTGAAGAATGCCAGCGGTCGAGGAGAACCATCGACGAGTTGCTCCAGCACAGCCCCACAGGCGACGTTACTGGCGTCGGTCGTTAGTCGCAGGGGCGCGTTGTCGTCGAAATGAGCAAGGGTGGTGGCATTCGCGAGGGCATCCTTCGTCCGGGCGAATGCCTGTTGCTGGGGCAAACCCCACTCGAGTTTTTTCGCTTTTCCTTTCAGGACGTTGTCGAGGGGTGACAGGGTTTGTGCGATGTTGGGGATTAAGCGCCTGTAGTAATTGACCATCCCAAGGAACTCCTGAAGTTGGCGGATGGTCGTAGGTATCGGGAACTTTCTGATGGCGTCGACCTTGGCTGTCATGGGTTTTACCCCGCACGAGGAAACGCGGTGACCAAGGAAATCCACTCCTTTCGCACCGAACGTGCACTTGTCGAAACGTACGACCAGGCTATTCTCCTGTAGGCGTTTGAGGACGGTGCGGACATGCCTCCGGTGTTCCTCCTTAGTTTTCAAGAATATCAGGATGTCGTCGACGTAGCAGACGCAGAAAGGTAGGTCACCCAGAATGCTATCCATTAGTCGTTGGAAGGTCGCCCCGGCGTTGCGTAGACCGAAAATTGAGTATGCGAAGGTGCAGGATCCAAACGGCATTACAATGGCAGTTTTCGGGATGTCTTCCGGAAATACGGGAACCTGGAAGTAAGACTTGAGGAGGTCCATCTTGGTAAAATACTTCGCGCCGTGCAACGCGTTCGTTAGGTCCTGCATGTTGGGCAGCGGGTAGTGATCGGGCATTGTGATGAGGTTGAGCCGCCTGTAGTCACCGCAAGGTCTCCAGGACCCGTCCGGCTTTTTTTACCATGTGTAGGGGCGATGCCCAGGGGCTCAATGCTTTCTTACAGATACCCATGCGTTCCATGTGCTCAAAGGTGCGTTTGGCATCCTTCAGTTTCTGGGGTGAGAGGCGGCGGAATTTGGCATGAGTAGGAGGTCCTGTCATTGTGATGTGGTGGTAGATCCCGTGCTTGGACGGGGAACCTGGCGAGTGTCGGAGCTCGGGCTTGAAAACCTCGGGAAATTCTTGTAGGAGGTCGGCGTAGGGGTGCGTCGTTACGGCGGATACGGACATTGTTGCAGGGCCGTATTCTAGGGCACGGGACTGGCAGGTTCCCGTGTCGATGAGACGTTTGTTAGCGACATCGACGAGGAGTCCGTGGTGGGCGAGGAAATTCGCACCGAGGAGGGGGCGATTGACGTCAGTGATGGCGAAGCGCCAAGAATACGAACGGCCCATGATAGATATATTGAGGGTTCTGATCCCATAGCACCGTATGGGAGATCCGTTGGCGGCGATGAGTGAGGGAGCGTTTTTGTCGGGACCACGGTCTAGGTCGGACTTAGAAGGTGGGAACGTTGACTGCATTGCGCCGGTGTCTACCATGAGTCTACGGTTGGAAATGGTATCGAGGATATAGAAACCATTCTTGGTTTGGTTACCTGCGGCTGCGATGGTGGCAGGTGGATGCTTCTGGCGTCGTCTTCTAGGGAAACTGGATGGTGCTCTACATTTCTTGGCGTCGCTGCCGAACTGTTGGTGATAGAAGCGTCGTTCTCAGGGGCCGTTGCTGAGGAGTCTATGGAAGAGCAGCTGCTGAAGGAGGAGAACGAAGGCGGTGCTGACGATGATGCTCCGAGGCGAGATGCTTTGGAGGCCTCGTGGAGCTTCTGAGCCTTCGACAGGAGTTCATTCATCGGGAGAGTGTCGGCGTCTGTCAATTGGGCCCTTACGTCCTATGGTAGGCGTCGAAGAAAGATCTCGCGAGATAAGCTAATCTCACGTTGTCGGCCGTTGCTGTCTGTTTTGGGGAGCATAAGCAGGCCGGTTAACTCGTCCCACGCCTCGACAGGAGAGGTGTCACCCATGGGCTTGCCGGCGAGATCCAGGACTTTCTGTGCCCTTGCTGAGACGGAGAGGGAGTAGATACCGATGAGTTTCGTTCTCAGGTCATTGTATGAAACTTGGCCGGCCTGGGCGTCGAGCCATGGGGAAATCTTGTCGAATACCTCTTCAAGTATGGAGGTGAGAACGATGTCAGCCTTGGCGCAGGAGTCGCTGAGTCTAGCGACACGGAAGAGTACGTCTGCTCTCAGGAACTAGGAAGCGGTGTTGTGTTGAGAAAAGGGCGGCAGTTTGACTTTGGGCGTGGAGGCGAGGCCGTTGGGTGCGATGGGCGTGTTGCTTCCTGCATCGTGGCCAGACGACGAGTCGGCGAAGAGGTGAGAAGTTAATATGTCGGTTAAGCTCATCCTACTGCCTTACATGCACCTAAGTGTGGGAGAACCAAAGGCAGGCTCACGCCTAAGGTAACGGAGTATAGAGAAGGTAGCACGGCCGTAATAAGTCCGTTAATGGCAAAGCCAAAACCGCTGATGCTACTTTCAACTCCGGGGTCACCAGTTGTAAGGACAGTGAGACAAGCGTCACCAAGATCAACTGATACTTTATTCAAATGTGCGTGGGAGTATATTACAAGGTGCGGACGGAAAGGTAGAATGGCGCTGGCGCCAAATCAGATTGAATTGCCCGCCAAAATATATGTGTTTTCTTACACTTACAAATATACGAATTATGAGTTAACAGAAACATGTAATGAAATAATACATATGTTAAAATGTAGTTCTGATAGAGCGGAATACATATACATGGGAAACCACGGTGTGGCGAAAGGAGAATTCAAATAAATAAACAGTTTGTAGATTTTCTGGACGACGAAGGGAGCGGTGTCCTTACAGCATAATAACAGGGGAAGTACGCTTGACACGCCACATAGCTATCTGCACCCCGCATAGCGTTTACGCTTCAAGGGGGGAATTAGTGGCAAGATATGGGAGGAGCCGTTACAAAGTTCTCCTCCTCTGATACTGTTATGGGTACTCGGATGACGTCATATGCGTAGTAGCGTCTTTGACCAGGTGTTGTTCAAAGTTTTTTCGCTATATACTGCAGCCATGTTGCAATCTTCAGCTTCTTCTGTTTCTGGAAAGTTGAGTATTCATTAGCTCTGGCCGTAAAGTTACGTTTTTCTCTCGAAATAATCTGTGTTTTGTGGCGGAGCTATTGCCTAACAGGAGGCGTCACTGACACTGTCGTTCACATCGCATGCTTTATTTAGTTAGCTAGAACGACTGTCCCGGTTTCTTAACTAATTATCAGTATTAGTTATTTAGTCTTCATTGCTAGGGATTAGTTATATTATGCCGATAGTATTCTTTTGTTTCGGCGAGTGTAGGTAGCCGATCTCCCATACTAGGCATCCTAGCCTAGGCGCTTTAGTTTACTTTCATGCATGATATAATACGTGTTCCTTGTGTTATCCTATTTAAATGAAGATATTAGGCAATTATACATATAAGATTCTACGATTACACATGGGTTTTTCCTTCTTCTAGGGGGTATATAGGGGGTTTTTGGGCTCAAGCCATGACGTCCTAATGGAAGGTTCCTTTAGTAGCTTCCAAAGGGTATATATGACTACAGTGATATTCCCAGAGAATTAAACCAAAGGTTTCACAGAATTCTAACTTCTGGCGCGAGTACCTTTAAGAATACTCTCAAGGGTATCGTATATCATCAGGGGACGTATTCTTGACACGCCACATGGCAATCTGCACCCCGAATAGCCTTTACGCCTCGAGGGGGAATACGTGGCAGAATAAAAGGGTAACTGCAACAAAGATTACTCTGGTTCCCCCACTACAATCGTATCGACAACCGCGCCAACTCCCTCTGGCGGTCATTCCTTTATCTGTAGCGACTCGCTACGGTGGTGTTCCCTGTCGATCTGACATTTTCGATCGATTTCTGGGAATCATTATGGTTCTACGGCTTCTTTCTCCATCCAGAAAGTTGAGTATTGATTCTTTACAATATGTAATTTAGTTCTAGCCTCACAATGAATTTGTGTATTTATTGTGTGCGGATCTTAGCCGATCGCCGGTGTCGCCATGGCGCTGTCGTTCTTTGTACATGTGCTATTTAGTTAGCAGAACGACATTCCGGTGTAAATAGCTTAATCATTATTATGAAAGCTATTTAGGCATTATATATTGTAAAGATATCTATAAGCATATTTTTCCCTTTTCCGTGGCGATCGTATATGTCAGAGTTTTGGTAATTTAGGTAACCGAAATCTCGTCTTGTCTGGGTAACATAACCTAGACAACATATACTATTGTCATTTTCCCCGGTTACCCTTGTGTATTGGTTATCATTCCTGGAGATCGATATCTCCTGGAATTATATTAACCGTTATTAATCTCACTAGAGATTTATGGGTAATCTCTCTTCCCTCTGAGAGTAGCCTTAGGCTACAACTCTCTGCGTTGGCCTTGAATTTCGAATTCAGGCATGACTAGCCTAGAGTTTTCTGTCTCATCCCTTAACGGCAAGTTTTGGGATTCGATCAGAACCTCAGAGTATTTAGTCTTTGTCGGCAGTCGGTCGGCGGGGTAATTGCATTCCCCTGCCGGCGGAACTGCCGGCATAGGAGGCTAGCCCTCCCTAGACTACACCTGAAGTGGTCGAATGTTGCCGCCACCTTCTCCCTGTGGTCTAGTAGACTAGTCCTATGCTCGCCGACCCTAGGCTATAGAGTCGTATACTCTTGTAGCCTAGGATGGCGCTGGCATTGGAACTCTGTTTCTCCCTTATTGAGAGAAACGGCATGAGCTGCCGTCCCCTTAACTGTATTAGCACCTCCTAAGCTGGAGAATAAATGATTCTCCTGCCGCTTGTGGTCGTGCCGGTACTGAAACAGAGTTTCTTCGAGGTGTGTAGATCCAGCAACATTGCCGGTCCCTCCTATACCTCATATAGGACCCTTTCCCCTCCCCTCTCTGTTCTTTTACGATGGCCGAGCCATTGTCTTTCCTGTGCTGGAGTCCTGCAACCTTACCATTGCCGGTGGGTTGCCGGAGCCACCTAGACCCCCCCCTCCTCAGCTGTCAGCTATCGGTGACTACCGACTACCGGCTTCCAGCGGCTTTGGCGGCTGTGGATGGGAGATCCCTTGTGTCACCAAGGTTCTCCAGTTCTCCCTTGAACTGCTAGCCACAATTTCTGTTGTCGGCGTTTTGTTCTGGCCGGCAGTAGAACGGCACAGATAGATACTGACTCAGTAGGTAGCATGCCGACTGTACTCGTGCTGCCGGAGGCTGGCCTACAGCAGTAAGCCGACAATAGTACTGTGGCTAAATGGAAGTGAACCTTCTTTTCGGAGAAAGGCAGTAAAATTAACGGATTTTGAGCGAAGCGAAAAATCTATTTTTGGGTGAGATAGCCATGTCATCCTGATGGAAGGTTCCTTCAGTAGCTTCCTAGGGTATATTTAACTACAGTGGATATTCCCAGAGAATTAAACTAAAGGTTATCACAGAATTCTAACTTCTGGTGCGAGTACCCTAAAGGTTTCCCTCTAGGATATTGTATATCAACAGGGGACGCTTGTATGAACACGCCACATAGCTATCTGCACCCCATATAGAGTTAACACTTCGATATGGAAAGGTGGCTGAGTAACTGAGGAGCCGTTCCAAAGTTACTCTCATCCGTGGCTACTTTTGGTACTCGAGACGTAAACAAACGGGCGCCATTGCTAAATGACGTCACGTCCGTCCTCATCCTGAGCTCAGCTCCTACCAATCTCTGCGATACAGTAGGTCAGGGAGGGGCCTGAAAGGCTGAACTATAATAGACGGGAGGGTCCATCAGGACGACATAACTATCTCACCCAAAAATAGATTTTTCGCTTAGCTCAAAATCCGATTTTTGGGCTCAAGCCATGTCGTCCTGATGGAAGTGTACCAGAGAATTAATGTATCGTGGATTTTTTCCCCTTTAATCCCAGTGCCAAGGGCTTCGAACAGTATTATAGTACATGTCCTTACCAGAGATACTATGATGAACTGATTTCCTGCCCCCCTGGCAGGGAAGTCCTAGTGGACAATAGGAACATCTTGAAGCGATCATTGAAGAACTACTCACCCGGTGGAGAGATCATGCTGGTCTCGGAGACAGGACAAAGTTAATATTCGAGTAGGAATGTTATCAAAGCATAAGTAAGTATATAACATAATTACTACTCACCTGGTGGAGAGATCATGCTGATCTCGGAGATAGGACAAAGGTTAATATTCGAGGAGGAATATTATTAAGGCATAAGTGAGTATATAACATAATTACTTATATTATTCTTTAGATCATACATTATAGAGGTAAAGGAAACTATAACAATTGTAATATTTATTAATAAGGAATAGAAGCGAAAGGAGACGCACATGGTAAAAAAATAGACATTTTATTTTTAAGATTGCAGATCATTATGGAAGTACTGTAATTACAATAATGATTATAGAATTTATTTACAGTAATAATGAATAATGTACATAGAAATGAAAGACGGTGATCTTGAGTCTGAAAAGAAAAGTTTGCTTTTTAGAAACACAAGTTCCCAGAGGAACGCCAGTCTTTTAAAGTTCAAAAGAAAAACACTCCATGCCCTAGGGCATGTGGCACGCATGTAAATTTCTATGACATTTCACCTTGGTAAAGAACAGTCTATTAGAAACACCAAGTGTCCATTAAATCACTATGTATCACGATAGGGTCAACACAGGCACCCGTAGAGTTAGAGTCCCAAGTAACTCACTGTTCTATGCAGATTTAAGCAGCAGGTGTCATAACACTACCTGCAGCTACCACGAAATGTTTCACTTCATGCACTTGTTTTGCGTAGTGCTTGAAGAAAACGCGCGATGATTTCCAGCCTGTAAAGCTCTTGAGGCTTTCGAAATCCATACTCTGGAAGAAATTCAGAGAAGAAGCGACTTTTCTAGGATTGTGACCTGCGGGTGTACTGTCAGGATCCGCTCTGCGAATGAAGTAGGTGATTTTCGCTCTTAGTTGTTTCAGTGACAGATCGCTACCCGATGTTTCTCCTTTGAAGAGTTGTCCTCCACCGAAGTCTGAAGTTCTTCAAAGATAGACCTTAAGACTCTCCACTTGTTTTGCGTAGTGCTTGAAGAAAACGCGCGATGATTTCCAGCCTGTAAAGCTCTTGAGGCTTTCGAAATCCATACTCTGGAAGAAATTCAGAGAAGAAGCGACTTTTCTAGGATTGTGACCTGCGGGTGTACTGTCAGGATCCGCTCTGCGAATGAAGTAGGTGATTTTCGCTCTTAGTTGTTTCAGTGACAGATCGCTACCCGATGTTTCTCCTTTGAAGAGTTGTCCTCCACCGAAGTCTGAAGTTCTTCAAAGATAGACCTTAAGACTCTCCACTGGCCATAGAGAGACATCTTCCTTCAGGGGGCAGATTCTCCAAGGGCCCCATCTCTTGGTGGGTAGTTCATTCTTAGCGAGAAACGTCGGATTGGGGAAGAGGGTAAGATCTCCTGTCTCGGCGAACAGGATATGACCCTCTTCTCTTGATAATGCCACTATTTCACTGACTCGGGCTCCCGAGGCGAGAGCAAAAAGGAAGATAACTTTTTGAGTCAGGTCTTTCAGAGGGCACGAATCGTTGTCCAGGCTAGAAGCAAAATGGAGCACCTTGTCCAGGGACCAGGAGATAGTTTTGGTGGAGGTGCTGGGTGTAGTCTAGCGCATGCCTTTGGCAGTTTATTGAAGATATCACTGGACAGATCAATCTGGAAGGCATATAGGAGTGGTCTAGTCAAGGCCGATTTACAAGTGGAAATCGTTTTGACCGCTAAGCCTTGTCCATGAAGGTAAATGAAAAAGGACATGCAAAAATCAATGGTGATTTCCGTAGGATTTTTTGCCTTGACGAAGGAGACCCACTTTCTTCAGGAAGATTCGTACTGCCGTCTGGTAGACTCAGTCTTGTACTCCTCGAGGAAGTCTAAGCTTTTCTTCGAGATCCCAAACCTTTTCTTTGCAGCTAAGGAGAGAAAATCATGAGATGAAGGTCCATGACTTTCAGTTATGAAGTGAAGACAGTCGACTTCTGTACTTGTTGAGAGAAAACTGGGCCCGGTAGGGGGATCAGCGTGGGCTGCAGCTCCAGAACCAGGGGATACCAATTGCTCCGGGGCCACTTGGGAGCCACTAGGGCTGCTGTCCCTTTGAAGGTTCTCAGTTTGGATAGGACTTTCAGCAGAAGGTTGGGAGGAGGGAACAGGTACATCTTGGACCATCTGTTCCAATCCAGGGACATAGTGTCCACCGCTTCTGCCTTGGGGTCCTCGTACGGGGTCACATATCGAGGAAGTTGATTGTTGTCGCTTGTCGCGAAGAGATCGATCTGAAGTTCCGGGATTTGGTGAGAAATGAAGGAGAATGATCTTGCGTCAAGAGACCATTCCGACTCTATTGGGCTTGTTCTTGATAGAGCGTCCGCTGTCACGTTGCGGAATCCTTGTAGGTGAACTGCAGACAGGTGCCATTTCTTGCTTTCTGCCAAATGAAAGATAGGGAGAAGCACCTGATTTATCTGGGGCGATCTCGAGCCCTGACGATTGAGACATCTGGCTACCACCGAGTTGTCCAGAGTCAGACGGATGTGGATCGAGGGAGGCGGGGAGAGTTTCTTCAGGGTAAGAAAAGCCGCCATGGCCACCAAGATGTTGATGTGAAACGTCTTGAATAGGGGAGACCATGTTCCTCGAACCTGCTGTTGGTGGGAGTGACCTCCCCAACCCTCCAGTGAAGCGTCCATATGGATGTTGATCGATGGAGGCAGGTGTTGAAGAGGGATGGACTTTTTCAGGGCCTTTGCTTCTGACCACGGCTTTAAAAGTAAGCAAAGCCGTCTCTTGAGGTCTCTTCGAGCGATGGATGCGAATCGTCTCCAGACTCTCGCGGCATCCTTTAGCTGTGCGCGAAGCACTGGGTTTGTCACTGAGGCGAACTGTAGAGAGCCGAGAACTTGTTCCTGTTGGTGTCTTGAGATCCGTTTGGATTTTAAAAGCCTTCTGAAAGACCCTGCTATTTCCTTCCTTTTCTTCTGTGGAATGGAAAGGCGGTGTGACTGAAGGTCCCAATGGATTCCCAACCATTGGAACTTTTGAGCTGGAGAGAGGCGAGATTTCTCGGCGTTTATCTTGAAACCCAGATGCTCCAGGAACTGGGTGACTTTGTTGCAGGCTCTCAGACAATCTTCGGGCGATGTCGACCAGACTAGCCAGTCGTCTAGGTAGACCATCACTTGGACGCCCTGAAGACGTAGCTGTTGGACGATTGGGTCTGCCAGCTTGGTGAAGATTCGTGGAGCCACGTTGAGCCCGAAGGGCATGGCCCTGAAGGCGTAACTTTTCCTTTGGAGTCGAAATCCTAGGTAGGAGGAAGCGTAGTGATTCATTGGAATGTGCCAGTAGGCATCCGCCAGGTCTATGGAGACCGTGTAGGCCCTGTGAGGCAGAAGGGTCCTTATCTGTTGCAGAGTCAGCATCTTGAATTTGTTGTTCGCAATGAACTTGTTGATAGGGGACAAGTCTAAAATGACTCTGAGTTTGTCTGAGTCTTTCTTGGGAACACAAAAGAGTCTCCCTTGGAACCTGGTTGACTTTACCTTTCTGATCACCTTCTTGTTCAAGAGTTCCAGGACATATTCTTCCAGGAGGGGGGTTGACTGTTGGAAGAATTGCTGGAAGGATGGGGGTGGTTGAATCCAGCTCCAGCCCAGTCCTTTCTTGACGATGCTGTGTGCCCAAGGATTGAAGGTCCAATGATCCTGGAATTGGTGGAGTCTTCCTCCCACCGGAAGCACTTCATTGCTTCTGGTGTCTCGAGGGTTTGCCACCTCGGCCGCTAGCTCCCATTCCTCCTCTGCCTCTGGAGGGACGGCGAGAAGAATCTCTGCCGGAGCCTCTGCCTGAGCCCCTACCTCTGGGACGAAAGGTAGTAGAATGTTGCTCATAGGCAGGGGTGAAGACCGGTGACTGCGACACCACCGGCTGGGGGACCAGTTGAAAGGTCTGCTGTGGCTGTGTGGCCACTTGGGGAGTAGCGGGACCCAGAAACTGACGTCTTGGTTGACGTTGCTGGGGTCTGGGTTTTGAGGATTTCCTCTTAGGCTGAGGGCCATCGTCCTGAGAGGACTTCCTCTTTCGGGACATGCCCCACTTATGGAGAAGGTTCCGGTTCTCCATGGCAGCTTTGTCCACTATCTCTTTCACCAAGGCGGACGGAAAGAGATGTTTGCCCCAGATGTTGGAGGAAATCAGTCTCCAGGGTTCGTGTTTCACCGTTGCACTGGCGAATACGAATTCCCTACAGGCTCTGCGAGCCCTAGCGAAACTGTACAGATCCTTGGTCACAGTTGCCAGGTGTGACTTGGAAAGGACCATGTAAAAGTCCAGGACTCTGGTGTCCCCGGCCATGAGTTCTAGCTGTACCTGATGTGACACCGAAGCGGCGAGTCTCTCCTTAGTATCCTGTTCCCTACGAAGGAGATAATCATTCAGTCGTAGAGGTCTTCGTTGAACTGACGACCAGCCACATCAGGTTCTAGTTTCCCTACCGTGAAAGTAAGCTGGACGTCTTTCCAGTACCTGTCATCGGGGGGAAGAGTGAGGGAGAAGGGTCTGCACTCCTCCAGTGCAGGGCAAGGCTTCCCTTCCTCCACAGCCTTCATGACCGCTTGGAAGGCCTTTTCAGCGAAGGGGAAGGTCGCAGTAGCTGGAGCACCAAAGGTTGGATGCTTCTTGCTCAGCGCTGGCATCTTGGAGTTTGTGAAACCCCGACTCTTCACTGCTTGAGCTAGCATAGCTTGGGCCTTCGCGAGATCAAACACTATCACTTCCTTAGGTTTGGTCTCTTCTTTTGAGGCTGGTTCGGACCTGAGTCGGACGTAACAGTCCGGATAAGCCTCGAAGTTCGGGAAGAACTCCACTTCTTCCAGAAGAATAGAGCCAACCCTTTCACTAATGAAGATTTTGCCAGTCGTGATTGGCATATGCTCGGCGTATCTCCAAGGGTTAGCTTCCGAGCAGGTGGGGAGGTCCTTAACCGAAATCTTTTTCGGTTGTTTGAAGCCGACGAGAGTCGTCCGGAATTGTTCCTGGGTTGCTCTCAGCTTCTTGTCCATGAGGACTTCAAGCATTCTGAAGACCTCTTGAGTGTCCGATGGAAGAGGATCCGGGGTGGCGGAAGTCGAAGGAACAGGTTCCTCGGATGGCACTGGAGTTGCTAGGGGAGCTGGAGCGACCTTGTTCTCTGAGTCAGGATATTCCACCTGATCTTCCTCATAGTCGAGCTCTTCGCCCATGAGATTCTTCTCCGTCTCTTCTGAAACCTCCGACATACGTTCCACGTTGTCGGAATCAAGATGGCACTCACGCATGGACTGTGCCATGACGATGTCGGGTTCGACCACTATTTGGACAGTGGGAATTTGTTCTCAAGGGATCACCGAGTCCTTGGATGCTTTCTGAAAAAGCAAAGCCCTCAAATCTTCATTGGGAAGATACGGTACAGAGGCGTTCTTTTGGAAGCCTCGCACCCATTTGCGCAGCTTCTATCTAGCGATGTCCCTTACCTCCGTGGTAGGAGGATCGCAGAATGCCTCGTCAAGAAGACTCTTGCAGACTGAACAATTCTGCGGGTCCCAGAATTTAAGGTTGCCTTTCTTGGCGGCGCAGGGGGCCGTAGAAGTCCGGGCGTTTAACTCCACAGAAGTTGCTTTCACACTTCACATACTCCTCCTGTAAAAGAAAGAGATCATGAGTACATGTAAGGCATAAGAATGGCTTACATTATTCTAGACTTAAGAATAACTTAATCTATAATAACATATTAATGTTCAAGATTGATGAGCAGGAAGGGAAGTAGATAGACACATACTTGTGAATCCCGCCCAGCCGGTTACCGTAACCTTATCCGTAGACAATTCCTTAGGACCCGAGGGTCTCAAATGAGGGAAAATCCGTATGGATGAGCCAAGCTAGTAAAAGGATCTGAGACCACTCAGAGGGAGAGGGGAAAATAGGATAAACCCCTTAGTAATATGTAGGTTCCGGCAAGCAACTGCACTGAGATGCACAGAATATGCTGGAAATGTTGTAATGTGCAATCAAACAGCATAGCCACTATATTAATTGGTATAACAATACCTATATTGAGGTGGCCAGGCTATCTGGCAGCATCAGATTGACTGCCGGCATGGTGCCGGCAGCCAAGGAAGGGGTACATGTCCCTTAGCGCCTCATTAGGGGGCGCCGGCAGACCGACGGAACGCTGGAGACCGGTCCTGCGGGGTGGAAAACATCAAGGAGGACACACTAAGCAACCGAGATGGACAATACCACAGTGGCGAACGCCGGCACAGCGGCGGATCGCCGGCAGAGGCGGCGGGCTCCGGCAGCCGGAGGCTGACGGCATGGTGAACCTTAGTTCAATTCATAAGATATATATACATATATAAAGGGCGGATACCTAGACTGCCGGCAATCAATGCCGGCAGGTGGGCGGCAGTCTCCGGCAATCAGCCGGCTGTCGGTAGGTAAATATATGGGGTGGGACGTCAGCGGAATGTCGACGGAAGGCGGCAGCCTCCGGCAGGCGGTAGGCTGACGTCGTAGAGTGGAGGTATCTTATGAATAGAGGTCACCTGAGGTAGTGGCGGTTATTGCCGGCAGTAGAGGGGGCAAGGGACTGGCACCATGATAGAGAGAGAGAAAGGTAAGGAGGGATGGGAGGGGTAATATCCTATACCTCTCCGGCATCCCTCCGGAGAGAGTGCACTCATGATAGGAGTAGGTACTCCTAACATCCGGCGGCCTTGGGCCGGCAGACGGCCGGGAGCCTGAGGTAACCCAAGGGAGGGAGAGAGAGCACTCAAAGAGGGGGAATCCTCCGCCGGCAACCACCCTTATAGAACGCTATGAAGGGTATGTGTACCAGAGCGGCCAGCTCAGCAGAAGAACAAGGGTAGCCCTACCACTCAACCCAAGGGAGGAGTTGTAGGACCGAGGACAGGGGTGTGTAGGCAGGCCCACACCAAAGGGATAGAGTGGGGAGGGAGAAGTAGGGGTCTTTCGTAAATGGGTAGATTCTGTATGAGAGAGGCCACCAAGGCAAGGGAGAACACTCCCTAACCTAGGATAGGTAGCCCAGATCAGGCACAGTACTAATGTACTGTCCTAAACTATAATAAGCCAGAGTCTGCCCCGAGAGCTTAACCTAGATTAGGAGGACCAACTCCTAGGCTAGGAAGGCCTGGAAAGACACATCGCTAGTTGCAGGGAGGAAGGAGTAACCCAACCATGTGCAACTGGGGAAGGGCAGAGCCCTTTCTAATGTCTCAGGCGCGACCCTAAGGGGGGGTCATTCCCTTAGGGTAGGCTGAGAAGCGATAAATACTCTGAGTGAAGACAAGATTCTCCCTATTATAGAACAAGGGAAAAGCAAGGCTACCCTGAGGGAATTACCCGTAGGGAAGGGGAATTGGAAGCATACAAGGGTTCCTACATTAGGTTAGGAGGGGGTTGGTACACAAACCAACTCAGTCCCTTGTATGGTCCCTGAAGGCGAAAACACTTACATCACAGTAACTAGTATGTTTAATAATGCCAAAATCTAAACAACTTAACTTAGGAACACTGATATATATATCATGCATAAAAGTGAGCACTAGGCTGTCAAGCCTAGGGGCTAGGCTAGCGATCTAGTATGGGGTTGATCAACGACCGTAGTCTAACGAGCGCTAAAACACGATATAATGATTTCCTAGCTATGAAGACTAAATAACTAATAATATTAATTAGTTAAAGGACCAGAGAAGGCTGTTCTGGCTAACTAAATAAAGCATGCAACGTGAACAGCGACGCCGTCATGGCGCGTCCGGTATCGGCACAGCTCCGCCACAAAACACAATATTTTAGGAAACATAGAAGTTACTTTACGGCCAGAGCTTATTTAAACAATACTAGGACCTAGTACTCAACTTTCCAGAAGAAGGCGAGGCTGAAGGCTGCGACATAACGGCGATGTAAGCAGATAAAAGAGGCACTTGGGAAAAATCCGACTTAGGGTAGGAGCTACAGGAGAAAGAATGCGGACGGACGTGACGTCATTTAGCAATGGCGCCCGTTTGTTTACGTCTCGAGTACCAAAAGTAGCCACGGATGAGAGTAACTTTGGAACAGCTCCTCAGTTACTCAGCCACCTTTCCATATCGAAGTGTTAACTCTATATGGGGTGCAGATAGCTATGTGGCGTGTTCATACATGCGTCCCCTGTTGATATACGATATCCTAGAGGGAAACCTTTAGGGTACTTGCACCAGAAGTTAGAATTCTGTGATAACCATTAGTTTAATTCTCTGGGAATATCCACTGTAGTTAAATATACCCTAGGAAGCTACTGAAGGAACCTTCCATCAGGACGACATGGCTTGAGCCCAAAAAGACTTTTACATCTTTTATTACTGTATACATATACAGTAATAGATAGCCTTCACTCCATGCTTTCGCTCTCTCTCTCTTTTCTAGCTTGCTAGATGCTCCTGCAATACCTAGCTAATCCAGCAATATGCTGGCTGAACTACAGTATATGTCTATACAGGTAATCAGTATAATTGCAGTATAGTATATACGGCAGATGAATAACTATCGTATATGTTATACTAGCAGTTATTTCCAATATTTCTTGGGTATCCCTGCCCAGATATTTGCTGAACCCCATTCTATATTGATGGAATAATATTTCATCAATATTCTGATTTGAAATCAGTTTCCATTTACCCTGCAATATTGAATTTCGTAAAGGGCTGGTGGTGTGACACCTCTAACCCCTATAGGGGAGAGCCCTTATCCCTGAGTTTCCCTGATCAAGAAACTCCATGATTTAATATTGTAAGGGAGGTCACAGCAAATAGATTGGTTGGGATGCATAAGTATATGTCTTTTATTTTCTGCCGGCTGAACTACGGTATAGGTCTATACAGGTAGTCAGTATATTTGCGGTATAGTAAATACGGCCGATGGATAACTAACGTATAGATTATACTAGTAGTTATTTCCGATATATATTGGGTGTCCCTGTCTAGATATTTGCTGAACCCAATTCTATATTGATGGAATAATATCTCATCAATATTCTGATTTGAAATAAGTTTCTATTTACCCTGCAATATTAAATTTCGTAAAGGGCCGGTGGTGTGACGCCTCTAACCCCTAAAGGGGAGAGCCCTTATCCCTGAGTTTCCCTGTTCAGGAAACTTCCGGATTTAATATTGTAAGGGAGGTTACAGCAAATAGATGGGTTGGGATACACAAATATATGTCTTTTAATCTCTAATCAACATATCTTGGATGCGAGCTTCTGCTGTTTCCGCTCCTATTCGAAAGAATGACATTCCTTCAATACTCTGATTGTGCATCAATCCTCCTTACCTCACAGCGTTAAGCATAGAAGGGGACAGTGCATGTACACATCCTTACACCTAGGTGTTCGAACCCCTTTTCTTCAGGGAATTCCCCGGCTGGAGGAATTTCCTTATCTTAAGACTGAGGAGAAGTAACAGCATTGGCTCACAGGGGATACACAGGTATGTGTCTCCCACTATCTCTTTTAGAAATAAGGAATCACAGTGCAGATATCCCATATATGAAAGAAGGGTTATCGGGGAAAATAGATACATATTAGGTGAGGAACAGGAATGTGGGAAAATACTAAGCAAAATATTACGAAGAGAGACACTGCAAGACTATTTAAACTGAAAGGAATAGGCCGAACTATATTAGGAATAAAAAACTGCGTCTATGACAGTCAGAAGGGATTGTTTTCCCGCCAGGCCGCTGCAGGCTGTTCTTTTACCTCCCCATAAGTTTTCCCAAATATCGGGTTTCATTAATTCCATGTTTTTGGTAAATTCTGGTATTCAAAGAAAATTTATAATAACATGTTTAACTTATGCTGAGTGTAATTTATCCCAATTTGTGCTAAAATATGTGAAAAATTACAAAATTAAAAAGCGTGCATCCGAAAGTAAGCTGCTGCCGTTGACTTCGGCGGATTGTGTTATTAAATTTAGACCTACCATGACGATACTTTATAATATATTTATTCTTTCACATTGTTTATTGACAAAACATATATCTGATGGAGAAATATAGGCTATTAAATAAGTTTTGATTCACATTACTTGGTAATTATTTGAGAACAATGAAGGTGTTCGGACAAAAATACTTTCGACCAATCAGGTATCAGGAACCTTTCCAAGCTAAAAGGGCACCCCTGTGAGTTGGTGCAAATATGCACGGCTAAAAAAATAGACTATAGTGCCGTGCGTACATAGTACACAGTGTTGTTAGACTATTTCATGTACAGAAATTATAATGAAAAGTCTTGTTAAAAGAGCTTTTCTTCAGTTTGAGAGTGGCACTCATCATTTTCCCCTTTCAAAAAGGGGAACATTAATTTCTGTGTATGTCTCTCGTATAATTTCCTTATCATGCTACATTCATTTAGCATGTAGTCATTTATTAGGAATAAATGTCTATTAAAATGCAGTTGCGTCCTAATTCGCCCAACAATTGCATGTTTAAAATACCAGAGTTCCTTAACTTACTCATGTAAGTATTTCTCATATCATTGTATGCTTACAATCAATGAATGAGGACATTGATATTGGTTCCGCAATATATACAATCCTTGAGACCGTTTGTATTCTCAGTGTATACCTATGTTTGTTCATACAATATATGCTACCTTGAGGCCCTTTTCTAACGTCTAAAAATGACTCTTCCCTGCAGGGGGCAGGAAGCACTAACATTGTTATGCTTAGTGATGATGACGGATAACGGGTAACGTCATTTGTCTCAATTGGCCCTTTTTGGCCGTAGAAATATTGTCCCAAGGTTAAGGCACTGACGCAAAACCACAGATACATTAATTCTCTGGTATGCTTCCATTAGGACGTCATGGCTTGAGCCCAAAAAACGGATTTTGAGCGAAGCGAAAAATCTATTTTTGGGTGAGATGGCCATGACATCCTAATGGACCCACCCTTCTTTTCTATGAAAAGATCTTCACGGTTTCCCCCCCTGATCTACTGTATCTGTACCACCTTGCTCAACGTTACAAGGAATGACCGCCAGAGGGAGTTGGCGCGGTTGTCGATACGATTGTAGTACGGGAACCAGGGTAATCTTTGTTGCGGTTACCCTTCCATTCTGCCACATATTCCCCCTCGAGGCGTAAAGGCTATTCGGGGTGCAGATTGCCATGTGGCGTGTCAAGAATACATCCCCTGATGATATACGATACCCTTGAGAGTAATCTTAAAGGTGCTCGCGCCAGAAGTTAGAATTCTGTGAAACCTTTGGTTTGATTCTCTGGGAATATCACTGTAGTCATATATACCCTTCGGAAGCTACTAAAGAAACCTTCCATTAGGACGTCATGGCCATCTCACCCAAAAATAGATGTTTCGCTTCGCTCAAAATCCGTTTTTTGGGCTCAGGCCATGTCGTCCTGATGGAAGGTTCCTTCAGTAGCTTCCTTAGGGTATATATGACTACATTAGATATTCCCAGAGAATTAAACTAAAGGTTTCACAGAATTCTAACTTCTGGCGCGAGTACCCATAAGGTTTCCCTTTAGGATATCGTATAATAACAGGGGACGTATGGTTGACACGCCACATAGCTATCTGCACCCCACATAGCGTTTACGCATCGAGCGGGAAGTGTGGCAAGTTATGGGGGATGCCGTTACTAAGTTCTCCTCCTTCGTTACTGTTACGGTATTCTGTGACGTCATAACCGCCGCAATTGTTGGCCGCCATCTTGGTTGACGTCACCGTTGCGCGCCTTCCTCATTCCTTCTTACGTAGCGTTTATGACCAGGTGCTTTTTCCCAGTTGTTCGATAGTAATTTCATCATGTCGCAATCTTCAGCCTCGCCTTCTGGAAAGTTGAGTACCATATTCTTGTATTGTATATTATTATTATTATTATTATTACTATCCAAGCTACAACCCTAGTTGGAAAAGCAAGATGCTATAAGCCCAGGGGCTCCAACAGGGAAAAATAGCCCAGTGAGGAAAGGAAATAAGGAAATAAATAAATGAAGAGAACAAATTAACAATAAATCATTCTAAAAACAGTAACAACGTCAAAACAGACATGTCATATATAAACTATTAACAACATCAAAAACAAATATGTCATAAATAAACTATAAAAGACTCATGTCCGCCTGGTCAACAAAAAAGCATTTGCTCCAACTTTGAACTTTTGAAGTTCTACTGATTCAACTACCCAATTAGGAAGATCATTCCACAACTTGGTAACAGCTGGAATAAAACTTCTAGAGTACTGCGTAGTATTGAGCCTCGTGATGGAGAAGGCCTGGCTATTAGAATTAACTGCCTGCCTAGTATTACGAACAGGATAGAATTGTCCAGGGAGATCTGAATGTAAAGGATGGTCAGAGTTATGAAAAATCTTATGCAACATGCATAATGAACTAATTGAACGACGGTGCCAGAGATTAATATCTAGATCAGGAATAAGAAATTTAATAGACCCTAAGTTTCTGTCCAACAAATTAAGATGAGAATCAGCAGCTGAAGACCAGACAGGAGAACAATACTCAAAACAAGGTAGAATGAAAGAATTAAAACACTTCTTCAGAATAGATTGATCACCGAAAATCTTGAAAGACTTTCTCAATAAGCCTATTTTTTGTGCAATTGAAGAAGACACAGACCTTATATGTTTCTCAAAAGTAAATTTACTGTCGAGAATCACACCTAAAATTTTGAAAGAGTCATACATATTTAAAGAAACATTATCAATACTGAGATCCGGATGTTGAGGAGTCACCGTCCATGACCTACTTACAATCATACTTTGAGTTTTGTTAGGATTCAACTTCATACCCCATAATTTGCACCATGCACTAATTCTAGCTAAATCTCTATTAAGGGATTCACCAACCCTAGATCTACATTCAGGGGATGGAATTGATGCAAAGAGAGTAGCATCATCTGCATATGCAACAAGCTTGTTTTCTAGGCCAAACCACATGTCATGTGTATATAGTATGAAAAGTAATGGGCCAAGAACACTACCCTGTGGAACACCGGATATCACATTCCTATAATCACTATGGTGCCCATCAACAACAATTCTTTGAGATCTATTACTCAAAAAATCAATAATACTGCTAAGAAACGACCCACCCACTCCCAACTGTTTCAGTTTGAAAACAAGGGCCTCATGATTAACACGGTCAAAGGCAGCACTAAAATCAAGGCCAATCATACGAACTTCCCGACCACAATCAAGGGATTTCTGTACAGCATTGGAGATTGTAAGAAGGCCTTTACGAAAACCAAATTGCAAACTAGGGAGTAGATGATTACCTTCAGCAAACCTATTAAGACGTTTTGCCAGAAGACGTTCAAAAAGTTTAGATAATATGGGAGTTATGGAAATTGGGCAGTAATCAGTGGGACTTGAGCTACCACAAACACATTTACATAGAGGAGTAACAATAAATCAGCTCTGGTCGTAAAGTAACGCCTTTTTATCTTAAAATACTGTGTTTTGTGGCGGAGCTGTTGCCTTAACCGGAGGCGTCATGACGCTGACTCTGTTGTTCGCTTCGCATGCTTTATTTAGTTAGCCAGAACAACCTTCCCGGTCTTATAACTAATTATCAGCATTAGTTATTTAGTCTTCATTGCTAGGAATTAGTTATATTATGCCGATAGTATTCATTTTTGGCGAGTGTAGGTAGCCGAATTCGTAAGCTAGATTGCTAGCCTAGCCCCTAGGCTCGATAGCCTATGTGTTCTTGTTTACTTTCATGCATGATATAACGGATTTTGAGCGAAGCGAAAAATCTATTTTTGGGTGAGATAGCCATGTCGTCCTGATGGAAGGTTCCTTCAGTAGCTTCCTAAGGGTATATATGACTACAGTAGATATTCCCAGAGAATTAAACTAAAGGTTTCACAGAATTCTAACTTCTGGCGCGAGTACCCATAAGGTTTCCCTTTAGGATATCGTATAATAACAAGGGACGTATGGTTGACACGCCACATAGCTATCTGCACCCCACATAGCGTTTACGCTTCGAGGGGGAAGAGTGGCAAGTTATGGGAGGAGCCGTTACAAAGTTCTCCTCCTCCGTTACTGTTACGGTACTCGACGACGTCATAACCGGTCGCCATGTTGGCCGCCATCTTGGTTGACGTCACCGTTGCGCGCCATCCTCATTCCTTCCGGCGTTTAGGCCAGCCTCCATGATACAATAAGATTGGGAGGGGCCTGACAAGGCCAGAATAGAGAATAAGGGCGGGTCCATCAGGATGACATGGCTATCTCGCCCAAAAATAGATTTTTCACTTCGCTCAAAATCTGTTTTTTGGCTCAAGCTATGTCGTCCTGATGGAAGTGTACCAGAAAATTAACGTACCGTGGATTTTTCCCTTTTGTTAGTGCCTTCGATTTCTAAACAATATTCCTTTGGTCTGATGACCACAGAGACCTGTGACATTTCCATTACATGTCACTTCAGATAAGCATATACTATGTTACCGCTTCCTGCCCCCTGGCAAGGAAGTCCTATTTGGACATAAAGAACATCTTGAAGTTACTTGATAAAGGAGCTCACCTAGTGTTGGAGATACCTGCCGGTCCCAGGGTTAGATAGAAGGAGGTAAGTACAACGTGTTGGAACAAATTACCTTGGTCTAGATGAGTTTGCATCAAGAAGAAACAATATTATAACATTGTTCATATCATTATTCAAATAATGAGGTAAATAAAATTCTCTAACAGTGTTTTTATTTCATGTGTGAGGGCGAAATAAGACGCACAGGTTAACAAAATTCTATTTTATTCAGTAAAATAAGAATTAACATGTAATAAGCAAAATTCGTATGGAATGCAATTAATAACATAGACTAAAGACATCAGTAGAAGTTAGTGTGGAATCTGAAAAGGAAAACTTGCCATTACACACAAGTTCCAGAGGAACTATAAAGTCTTTCTAGAAAGTCTTATACACACTTCATGTTAAAAACATGTGGCACACATGTTTCTGTCTATGTGACTTCACCTTTGTAGAACAGTCCTTAGTGTCACAAGGTGGCACTTAAAACCACTATGTTTCGCATTTGGGTCAACACAGGCACCCATGGAGTTAGAGTCCCAAGTAACTCACTATTCTACGCAGCACTAAGCAGCAGGTTTTAGCACACTACCTGCTGCTACCACATAACGCCTAAGGTCGTGCACCTGCTTCGCGTAGTGTTTAAAAAACACTGGAGGATTTCCAGCCCGTGAAAGAGCGAAGACTTTTGAAGTCCATTGACTGGAAAAAAATTCAGGGAAGAGGCGACTTTCCTGGGATCATGACCTGCGGGTGTACTGTCAGGATCCGCTCTGCGAATAAAGTAGGTGATCTTTGCCCTTAGTTATTTGAGTGACAAATCGGACCCCCATGTTTCTCCTTTAAAGAGCTGTCCTCCGCCAAAGTCTGAAGTTCTTCGATGATAGACCTTTAGACTCTCCACTGGGCATAGAGAGACATCTTCCTTCAGAGGGCAGATTCTCCAGGGGCCCCAGCTTGTGGTGGGAAGCTCATTCTTGGCGAGAAACGTTGGGTCAGGAAGGAGGGTAAGCTCGCCTGTTTCAGCGAACTGTATCTGGCCCTCTTCTCTTGATAATGCCACAATTTCACTGACTCGGGCTCCCGAGGCGAGAGCAAAAAGGAAAATCACTTTTTGAGTCAAATCTTTCAGAGGGCAAGACTCATTGTCCAAACTTGAGGCAAAGTGGAGCACCTTGTCAAGAGACCAGGAGATGGGTCTCGGTGGAGGTGCAGGACGGAGTCTAGCACATGCCTATGGCAGTTTGTTAAAGATGTCGTCGGACAGGTCTATCTGGAAGGCATAAAGTAATGGTCTTGTCAAGGCCGATTTACAGGTGGAAATCGTGTTGGCTGCCAAGCCTTGCCCATAAAGGTGAATAAAGGACAGACAAAAGTCTATAGAGATTTCTGTAGGATTTTTAGCCTTGACGAAGGACACCCATTTCTTCCAGGATGACTCGTATTGCCTTCTGGTAGATTTTGTTTTGTATTCCTCTAAGAAGTCCAAACATTTCTTCGAGATCCCAAACCTCTTCTTTACGGCTAGGGAGAGAAAACCATGAGATGAAGGTCTCGGGTTTTCCTTAATGAAGCGAAGACAGTCGACTTCTGAACTTGCTGGGAGAGAACTGGGTCTGGCACGGGAATTAGCTTGAGTTGTAACTCCAGGATTAGAGGGAACCAGTTACTCCGGGGCCACTTGGGTGCCACTAGGGCTGCTGTTCCTTGGAAGGTTCTCAGCTTGGTGAGGACTTTCAGCAGAAGGTTGGGTGGAGGGAACAGGTAAATCTTGGACCATCTGTTCCAATCCAGGGACATGGCGTCCACCGCTTCCGCTCTGGGGTCCTCGTATTGGGCCACGTAACGAGGAAGTTGTTTGTTGTCGCTCGTCGCGAAGAGGTCGATCTGCAGTTCCGGGACTTGTCGGGAGATGAAGGAGAATGAGTCTGCGTCTAGGGACCATTCTGACTCTATCGGGGTTGTCCTCGATAGAGCATCTGCCATCACGTTGCGGAATCCTTGTAGGTGAACTGCTGAAAGGTGCCATCTTTTCTTGTCCGCCAGGCGGAAGATGGGCAGTAACACTTGGTTGAGTTGGGGCGATCTTGAGCCCTGACGGTTGAGACATCTGACCACAACAGCGCTGTCCAGAGTTAGACAGATGTGGGTTGAGGGACGTGGAAACAGCCTCTTCAGAGTAAGAAGGACCGCCTTGGCCTCCAAGATGTTGATGTGGAACATCTTGAAACTAGGCCAAAACTCCACCTCTTCAAGGGGAATGGTGCCTAGTTTATCGTTGACGAAGATTCGTCCACTCGTGATTGGCATGTGCTCTGCATGCCTCCATGGGTTGGTCACTTAGCAAAGGGGAAGATCCTTAACGTTGATCATCCTCGCAGTCTGTTTCGACAAACGGAGGATCTCCCTCTTAAGGTCTTCATCTTTCTTACGAAACCTCTCGTCCAGGAGTGCCACCAAGGCCTGGAGGCTATCCTGGTTGTCCACTACCGCTGGCGCAGGAGTGGAAGAAGTAGAGGGGACGGGTTCCGAAACAGCAACGGAAGTAACAGAGGGGGCGCGGGCGACTTCGCCCTCGGAGTCAGGAGCCTCCGCATGCTCCTCCTCTTCTCGATCCTCGGCCATCAGGGTCCTTTCAGTGGTGTCCGACACTTCCGACATCCGCTCCACCTCGTCAAGATGGAAGTCTTGAAGTGCGTCCGATACATCCGGTTCAACCGTCAGCTGGACGCAGGGGATCTCAGGCTTGGGGATAACAGCATCCGCAGATGCCTTTGGAAAGAGCAAAGCTCTCATCTTCTCGTTTGGGAGATAGGGCCCCATGGCGTTCTTCTGGAAACCACGCACCCATTTGCGTAGTTTCTCTCGGGCGATGTGCCTGGCCTCCGCTGATGGGGGGTCCTCGAATGCCTCATGGAGCAGGTCTTTGCAGACAGTGCAAACCTGCGGGTCCCAATACCGTAGAGTCCCTGGGGCAACGGAACAGCTGGCGTGGGTTCGGCACACCAGGTGGCCGAATGCTGCAGAAGGCGCTCTCACGCCGGATGTACTCCTCCTGTAAAAGAAAGGGGCACATGAGTCTACAGAAGTCATTTACAATGACTTAAAGTAATCTTAGATTAGTCTTAAAGTTATTTAAACTTACAATATAAGATTCCTTTCCAAGTGGAAGCTTAGGATAGGTAAGCTGGAAATGAAGCAGAAAAGACACATACTTGTGTATCTCGCCCAGCCAATTGCCGTGACCCCACAGCATAACTAATTCTAGGGGCTCCGTAAGAGCCTTAAGAGGCGGAAGGAATATCCACATTGGATAAAGCATAGCTTAGACTTCCTCCAGGGTATTAGTCATGGTGAGAGGGGGAGCTGAGTTCATTCAGCATAGAAGAAAAGGGAGAGAAATGATTCTTCCCTATTCAGATAGGTCCCGGCAAGGGACTTTGCATGGATGCACAGAGTATGCTAGAAAGAATTTACTGCATAACTATACACCATAGTTTTCTGGCTAGGGTATGTACTATACCATAGATGTACTGGCTCTCGTATATAGCTATACAATAGACACTACCGGCACAAGGCCAGCAGGGAAGAGGTGACAGTCCACTGAAGTAATATGATTAGATGGCCCCGGCAGCATGACGGCATGCCGGAAGAGTGCCGGGCGCCGGCAAATCTCCATCGAAGGGGAACCCCTCCCTGTCATCAGTCTATGTGGCAGAGAGATAGCGAAACCTCAGGATGATGGCAGATCGCCGGCAAGTCGGCGGCCCCCGGCAGTCGGCAAGCAACCGGCGAAGGTATTCCAACACTGATGTCAATCAATGAGACAGAGAGGATACAGGGTTACGCTGACGGCTGTTGCCGGCAGGGTAGTGATGGCAGTGGACCGGCACTGATCAGATAGAGAGAAAAGATAGAAGAAGAAAGAGGGAAGGGCAGTAGCTCACTACCCAAACCTCGTCTTCTTCCGGAAGGAGTGTTCAAATGAAAGGGAGAGGGTGGCAACCTTTCATCCAGCCGCAACAGAGCCGGCAGCCAGCTAGAGTTGCGGGTGGCGGGCCAAGGGAGGACCGAAGAACACTCTAAGATAGTGAGGTCTTCCACCGGCAGACCGACCTGTCGTATGCTATCCCATAGTTCGACTATATGCGGGAAGCGTAGCAGTTCGGACTAACCAACGAAAGGACCGAACCGAACCCACAACCCGCCGGGACACGGTGGAGTTGTAGGATGGCGGATAGAGGTGTGATGGGTAGGCCAACACTAAAGGACAGAGGGGGGGGGGGGGGGGGCGAGGGTCCTGAGGGGGAGTGTAGGGGAAGGCGTAAGCCCTTACCGCCACTCCAGGGGGGGCGTCTGTTTCAGTACCAGCACTATCCCAGGTGTAGGAAAAATTCATTCTCCAGCCTAGGGTAGGTTAGTACATTGAAGGTACAGCACTAATGTACTGTCCTAAACTATAAAGAAACAGAATCCCCTGGCCTGCCTAACCTAGGTTAGGGAAGCAAGTCCCCAAACCAGGGAAGGCAGGTGTAGGACAAGTCGCTAGACCACAGGGAGGAAGGGTCGTAACCCTACCAGGTGTGGACTAGGGGGAAGAGCAGAGCCCCCTACCTTCTCCGACCAGCAGAGACCAAAAGGAGAGTTCATTCACCTAATGGAGTAGCTGGGGGCGAACGACTGGTTTTCTAAGGTTCTGTCCTGAACTCAAAGCTCATGTACTATGGCTATGAGTGGGGAAAGAAAATCCTAGCCTAACCTCACTCGAATACGATTCAAGGTAAGGAGGGCTAGGATGTAGCCTAGGCTACCTCAGAGGGAGGAGATTACCTTGGATAAGGTAACTGGGGAGGTGAGAAAGTATACAAAAGCCCAGCGTTAGGTTAGGGGCAAGGGAGTCGACTATCAAGATCATCGAAACCCCTTGTATACTTCCTAGAAGGCGAAAAACATATGTGCCATCACTGAATCTTATATGTATAAATGCCTAACACTAGGAACACTTATTATATCATGCATGAAAGTAAACAAAAATGCCTAGGCTATCGAGCCTAGGGGCTAGGCTAGCAATCTAGCACACGAATCGGTTACCTACACTCGCCAAAATTGAATACTGTCGGCATAATATAACTAATTCCTAGCAATGAAGACTAAATAATTAATGCTGATAATTAGTTTTTTGGGCTCAGGCCATTTCATCCTGATGGAAGTTCCTTCTTAGTAGCTTCCTAGGTTATATTTAACTACAGTGATATATCCCAGAGAATTTTACTAAAGGTATCCAGAATTCTAACTCCTGGCGCGAGTATCCCTTGTATTATCTTATAGGCATATCGCATAAGATCAGAGGATGTATTCTTGACACGCCACCTAGCTATCTACACCCCTAATAGCGTTTGCGCTTCGAGAGGGGAAAGTGGCAAGATTTGTAGGAGAGCCGTTATTAAGGCAACACTCCTACTCCTACTGTGACTGAGCGCCAGCACGACGCCGCGTGGCGCTATCTAGTCATTCTTTCTCGTGTAGCGTTCCAACTCTGTGTTTATGCCGTGCACCTCTCACTGTTTTGGATCGTTATTTCGCAATGATGTCTTCACCAGCCTCATCTGCCTCTGGAAAGTTGAGTACTATCTTTAATTTGTATAAATGTAAGCTCTTGCCAGTTTTTTCCTCGAAATAAGTTCGTAATTAACGTAACAAGAGCTGTTGCCCAGCCGGATGGCGTCTTGGACGCGGTCGTTCTTTGCATGTACATTTAGTTAGCCTGAACGACTTTCCCAACATATTTCGCTTTAATAACTTTTAGCTATTTAGCACTTCAGCTAGGAATTCTTATATTATGCCCTTGTTTTCGTGGATTTGGCAATTTTATTACTGAGCCCCTCGAGTGCTAGACTTCCTAGCCTAGGCCCCCACACACTTCTTGCATGATATAACCTTCCTGGTAAAGTTTTATTAAAGCTCAGGCAATATTTTATACAATTAAGATATTACTGTATAAATTTTCCCCTTCCAAGATAGTATACGAGAGAGTTTCGGTGACCGATTCTCACTGCGCCTAGGATACTAGCCTAGGGGCTTTAGTATACTTTCATACATGTCCCCAATTGCCCTTGTATCGTCTTTTAAGTGGAGACTGACACCTCCTAGGCCTTTTAAGTCGATACCAATATCCTTGGGAGATTTAAGAGCAATTCCTCTTACCTCTGACTAGCCTAGCCTAACCCTAGTCAGCTTTGCCTTGAATTTTATTCTGGCAAATCTAGACTGGGGTGTTTCCGTTCCTTTCTCTTAACCACTGAGTCGGTTTTGAATTTAGGACGGGACATCAGAGTATTTGTCTGTGATTGGTAGCTGCCTGACTTGGCGAACTGACTTCCCAAGTCAGGTTAGACTACCAATGCAGGAGGCTAGACCTCCCTAGGCCACATCCTGGAGACGTTATATGATAATTGCCTTCTCCCCGTGGCCTAGCAGACAGTCCTGTGTCAACAGATCCTAAAGCGAAGAATTGAATTCTCCCCTTGCTTAGGGTCTCCGACACTAGATTCTGTTCCTCCTTTGAGACAGCGGCCTGGGTGCCGCCTTCTCACTCATCAGACTAACCCAACCTAGGGAATTGAATTCCCTGGCCCCTAAGGTTGTCTTTACTCTGGATCAGAATCTTTTAGGTTAGGTAGTGCCTACTAGGTACTACCTCACCTGCAGGACCCTTACCCCTCCCCTGCTGTCCTTTAGTGTTGACCTAGCCTTCACACATCCTGGCCATCATTCTACAATGTAGATTGCGGGATTGGCTCAGGTTCTCTGTCGGCCGTCGACTGAGTCTGCTGCCGGCAGGGATCCCCCTATCTTTAGAGTGTTCTTCAGTCCTCCCTTGGACTGCCTTCCATGGCCCCACAACTGATATTGATGGGCTATGGTTGGATGGAAGCCCGAATATAATTCCCCCTTCCATATGAACCCTCATTCCGGATGGAGGTCCGCAAGGCTGAGCCTTTGCTTCCCCTCCCATCCATGCTTTCTCTCTGCCTTACCATCTACCCTGGGCCGGCTGCCGGCACCTTAGAGCTGCCAGCGGCCAACTCGGACGGCGGTCCACCGTCAGGTTGCTCTGCCGCCGCTTACCATGGTTTACCATTGATCGGTGACCCAACGACAGCCGGCACATACCGACCGGCTGCCGGCAACTATGCTGACTGCCGGCAGCCGGTCGACCAACTGTCTGAAGACATATCCTTTCGCCGGCTGCCGGCGGGTCCGCCCTTATAGAGGGACCCCCGGCGGCCGGCAGCGGAGCGGCTGCCGGTGGCCCGCCGCCCTTTACCTAAGAAGGCAGTATACCTTCAATAGCCCAGGGTAATACCGGCGTATGCCGGAAGGTACTACAGTACTGGCTGCAGAGTGGTCAAAGTCACTGCGATATTGATTATTCCGCATGACACATATCGCTGTGCGGTCTGTGCTGTAGCCCATACATTTTTCCAACCTACAAGGTGCTTCATGGGCAGCCTATTGTGAGACCACCACACTAAGAGAGCGATTCTCTCTGCTTAGATAATGATCAATGATCATTTTATTCAATTCCCAATATTGAGCCTTAGAAGATGATGTTAAATTTACACGTTATATCCAAAGGATATTATCTTCCCCTATAATTCAACTAGAATTTAGTGTTCAATATTGAAGGAGGTCATAGCAATGGGCTGGACAGGAAACACATGTGGGTGTCTTTCCTCTTTCCCTCCTAGCTTACCTATCCTAAGCTAAACAATTTATATAACATTGTTTGATGAAATTCTGAGAGATTTCACCGAATACTCATTTGCTTTTCTTTCTTTGCAGGAGGAGCATCCCGAGTGTGGGAGCCATTTCTGCAAGGTCCGCAGTAAGAACTTCTGCGGCCATGATATGTGCAGGACCCACGCGCGCTGCCCAACTACGAAGGGATCTCTAAAGTATTGGGACCCCCAGGTATGTACCGTTTGTGAAAAACTGGTTAACGAGGCTTTTGATGATCAAAAGTCTACTGAGTCAAGGGATGCAGCAAGAGAGACGCTGCGAAAATGGGTCAGGGGCTTCCAGAAGAACACCACTGGCCCATACCTTCCTAATGAAAGATGAGGGCTTGTTGGTTCCCTAGGGCATCTTCGGATGCAGTTATCCCTCAAGATCAACCTGAGATTCCCCTCGTACAGATTCCAGTAGAATCTGTTTCTGATGCCTTGAAGGACATCCAACTAGAGAACAACATGTCGGTAGTTTCCGAGGAGACGGAACGGAGTTTTCTAGTTGAAGAGCAGGGTCAGGAGACTGTTTTACCTCCTGAAGGCGACGAAGAGAAAGCCGAAATGATTTCGGTTTCATCGCCTACGGTGGCTGAGCCTGTCCCGTCGACTTCTTCTGCCCCCCAACTAGACATGATTAGTCATATGCTTCATTCTCTTATGTCCATGTTCCAGGACATGAAGAAGCAATCGTCCGAGAAGGAGGCTTCACTGCGGATGGAGATGCACCAACTCGTGTCTTCACGTTTAGCCCCCAAGAAGCTAAACGTCAAGGAACTTCCCGCCTTTTCTGACATTAATCCTTGGAGGTATGCTGAGCTCATGCCTTTGTCAGAAGGGAAGATCTTCCTCTCCGAAAAACTGGGCACTGTCCCAGTTGATGATGTTGAGTTTTGGCCCAGCAAGGGGGCCTACCCGGATTGTTACGTCCGCTTGAGGACGGAACCCCCCTCCAAAGAGGAAACAGAGCCGAAAGAGGTCATCATACTAGACCTCCCCAAGGCCCAGGCCTTGTCCACAAAAACCTTGAAGGAGAGGGCCTTCACTATTTCCAAGGTGCCGGCTCTCAGTAAGAAGCACCCATCTTTCATTGCTGCTTCTTCCCGTGCCTTCCCCTTTATGGAGAAAGGATTTAAGGCAGCCTTAAAGGCAGTCGAGGCAGGGAAACCTTGCCCTACACTCGAAGAGTGTAGACCCTTTTCCCTCGCCCTACCATCTGATGATGCGGACTGGAAGGACGTTTATAACACCTTCTCAGTTGGGAAGCTGGAGGCCGACATTGCCGAACGTCAGTTCGGAGAAGACCTTCCAAAGTTGTCAGACTTTCACCTGCGCAGGGAGCAGGAAGCAAAAGAGAGACTTGCCGCCTCTATGTCTTTGCAAACCGGACTAGAGATGATGGCAAGCGTCCCCGACACCCCAGACATGTATATGGTCTTTGCCAAAGCACATTTGGCAACGGTCACCAAAGACCTATATAACTTCATCAAAGCCAGATGGGCTTGCAGAGAGTTCGTGTTTGCCTCGGCTGCGGTGAGGGACGAACCAAGGAAGCTGATATCCTCCATCTGGGGAAAAGAACTCTTCCCGAGTGAAGTGGTCAAAGAGGTCGTTGATAAAGCCGCAACGGAGAACAGGAATCTCCTTACTAAATGGGGCTTGTCCTCTAAGAGGAAGTCTTCTGCTGAAGAGGGTCCCCAACCAAAACGGAAGACAAAACGACCTAGAGTGCCCTCTCACCCTCCATGACAACAACAGCTTCCCGTGGCCACGGTGCCCCAGACGGTGGCACAACCACCTACTACATTCCAGCTGGTGCCTCAACAGGTGGTGACTCAGTCGCCTATCTTCACCCCAGCCTTTGAAAGGCAATCGACAACCTTTCGCCCGAAGTCTCGAGGTTCCTTTCGAGGTTCCTCTAGACGCCCCTCCAGAGGTAGGGGCAACAGAGGTGGACGTGGCCAAGGAGGCAAGTCCTCCAACCAGCACTCCAAGTGAGATGCTACCGGTAGGAGGGAGACTTCTCTTCCGGGGTTGCTGGACCTTCGATCTCTGGGCCCACAGCCTAATCAAGAATGGACTGGGGTGGAGTTGGAATGCAATTCCACCAAATTTCCCTCAGTTCTTCCAAGACTCAACCCCCATATTGGAAGAATACGTTCAGGAACTCCTAGACAAGAGAGTTGTAAGGAGGGCAAAGTCCATCAAATTCCAAGGAAGGCTGTTCTGTGTTCTGAAGAAAGACTCGGAAAAGCTCAGAGTCATTCTGGACTTATCACCACTCAACAAGTTCATTGTGAACAATAAAGTTCAGAATGCTGACTCTTCAACACATAAGGACCCTACTGCCCAAACAGGCATATACAGTCTCCATAGACATGGCAGACGCATACTGGCATGTTCCGATCAACCGCCAATTTTCCCCCTACCTAGGATTCAAACTGCAAAAAAGACATTACGTCTTCAGAGCCATGCCCTTCGGACTAAACATAGCCCCAAGGGTATTCACAAAGCTTGCGAACGCAGTCATTCGTCAACAACGCCTAAAGGGAGTTTAGGTGATAGCCTACCTGGACGACTGGCTGGTATGGGCAGCATCCAAAGAAGAATGCACGCAAGCCTCCAAGGAAGTGATCCAGCTCCTGGAACACCTAGGATTCAAGATCAACTTGGAAAATCTCGACTCTCTCCAGCTCAGAAGTTCCAATGGCTGGGTGTCCACTGGAACTTACAGTCACACTGCCTCTCCATTCCATCAAAGAAGAGGAGAGAGATAACGGGATCTGTCAAGAGATTCTTCAATCCGACAGGATATCAAGAAGGCAACAGGAGAGTGTTAGGGTCCCTCCAGTTCACCTCAGTGACAGACCCAGTATTGAGAGCTCAATTAAAAGATGCATCAGGAGTTTGGAGAAAATACGCATTAAACATTCGAAGAGATCTGAAAAGACCGATACCAACTCGTCTGCGATCCTTCCTCAAGCCATAGTCGGAGGCCAAGTACCTAAAGAAGAAGGTACCCTTACAACCGCCTCCACCGTCGGTCACCGTTCACACAGATGCCTCAAAGGAAGGGTGGGGAGGCCACTCTCACCATCAGAAAGTCCAAGGAACCTGGTCCTCCCTCTTCAAGACCTTCCACATCAACATTCTGGAAGCCATGGCAGTTTTTCTCTCACTGAAAAAACTGAAACTACGCTGCTCAATCCACATCCGACTGGTACTAGACAGCGAGATTGTAATGAGATGCCTGAATTGACAGGGCTCGAGATCGCCTCAAATCAACCAAGTGATATTGGCCATCTTCCGCCTGGCGGAGAAGAAGAGATGGCACTTATCAGCAGTCCACCTTCGAGGGTTCCGCAATGTGACGGCAGACGCTCTATCCAGGCTCAACTCAATAGAGTCAGAATGGTCCCTAGACGCAAGATCATTCTCCTTCATCTTACGCAAAGTCCCAGGACTGCAGATAGACCTCTTCGCAACGAGCGACAACAAGAAGCTACCCCGGTATGTAGCCCCGTACGAGGATCCTCTAGCGGAAGCAACGGACGCGATGTCCCTAGACTGGAACAGATGGTCCAAGATTTACCTGTTCCCTCCAACCAACCTTCTGCTGAAAGTCCTCAAAAAACTGAGATCCTTTCAAGGAACGGCACCAATAGTGGGTCATAAGTGGCCCAACAGCGTCTGGTTCCCCCTGGTAACGGAACTACCGCTGAAACTGATCCCGCTGCCAGATCCAGTTCTGACTCAGCAACTGCAGAAGTCGACTGTCTCAGTTTCATCACAGAAAACCCGGAACCTTCATCTCATGATTTTCTCACCTTAGCAGTCAAGAAAAGGTTCGGGATTTCAAGGGACAGTATTAACTTTTTAGAAGAATACAAGTCAAAATCAACAAGAAGACAATACGAGTCTTTCTGGAAGAAATGGGTTGCCTTTGTCAAGGCAAGGAAACCAAAGGAGATTTCAATGGAATTCTGTTTATCCTTCTTCATCCATCTCCATGAACAAGGTTTAGCAGCCAATACGATTGCTACGTGTAAATCTGCCCTGACCAGACCCTTGCTGTATGCCTTCCAGGTGGACTTCTCCAATGAAATCTTCAACAAGATTCCGAAAGCCTGCGTTAGACTTCGGCCCGCAGCTCCTCCGAGGCCCATTTCATGGTCCTTGGATAAGGTTCTTCACTTAGCATCAACCTTGAACAACGAAGATTGCTCTCTGAAAGACTCGACTCAAAGACCCGCCCTAGAAGTAGTTCACTCGACTTCAGTGAAGGGTTGGATTTAAACCCAAAACAAGTAACAAGTAACCAGTGATGGATGCAGTCAAGCAGCAGCAGGAAAGCTTCCAAGTACAGATACGTTGAAAAGAACAATTCGAAATATAAGGTATAAAAGTATTTCTGAACCAGCTCTTCCTTCTCATCGTAAACATATCACTTTTCCTGAGGGTTTTACTACGTTGCCAAATGGGGAGGAGTTCTTATATTTTGATTCTGGTAATATTGAAAAGCGCATAATGATCTTCAGCACGCAGCGAAATCTACAATTGTTAGCTGAAAGCCAACATTGGTATGCGGATGGAACCTTCAAAACTGTTCCGTTATTATTCTTTTCGTTATACACTCTACATGGTTTAAAGGAAAATATTTCATTGCCGTTAGTATATGCCTTATTGCCAGATAAATCTCAAGAAACGTATGAAATATTTTTGGGAAAGATAAAGAACTCACTCACGTCTCTACCCCCATTGTCAATAACAACAGATTTTGTAAAATCTATGAAAAAAGCATGTAAAAACACATTTCTCCAAATTAAGCAAAATGGCTGTTTTTTTCCATTTTTGTCAGTGTATCATGCGTAGCCTACTATTCAATGTCATGGGTTAAAAGAGAGGTATGAAAATGACGCAGATTTTGCTTTAAGTCTGCGAATGCTCCCTGCAATAGCATTCGTACCAACAGAGAGAGTCGTATCTACATACGAAGAGTTATGTGACAGCGATATTTTCCCCCCTGAGGTCCATGAAGTCTTGGATTATTTCGAAGATACCTGGAGAGGACGTCCAGACAGGAGACAGCGTCGTCGACCACCCCAATTTCCGCACGAAATGTGGAACGTTTATGAAGCTGTATTACATAATTTGCCGAAGACAAATAATTCTGTAGAAGGGTGGCACAGAGCTTTTGAAGAACAGATGACAGCATGCCATCCAAACATCTGGAAATTTATTGACTGCATTAAGAAAGAACAGGCATTAAATCAAGTTAGATTTGAGCAATACGTAGTTGGTCAAGAACCTCCCAAGAAAAAGAAAAAATATCGAGATTGTGCCCAACGACTTCGAAGACTTGTCGGAGACTATGATCCAGACGTAAATGTTATTGATTACGTGCGTGGAATAGCTCATAATATTTCATACTAGATTTTTATGTTCGAATTTATATTTTATAAAAATGTTATTTTATTTCTTTTCCTTTTAAGCAGTTATTTTGATTATGAATGTATAAACAAATAAATAGAATGTCGTAGCAACAAATGAAGATTTTTAAATGTCCTTTATAATGTGTAAAATAAAAGAAAATTACAGATTTATTATTTGGTAAATTCTTTAACGGTGAATGGTATGCTGGCGGTGAATTTTCTTTAATGGTGATTTGCTGGCGGTGAATTTTCTTTAATGGTGATTTGCTGGCGGTGAATTTTTCCGGACACAATGTCTGAAAGAGCTTGCCGATCATTTTCGATAAAAAGGCAAACAATTCATATTGGTAGTAATACATAGCTGGAAGTCAATTTTCAAAAGTATGTAGCTCTAAATAAACACAACTTCCCTTCGTTCACTCTAAATGCTAGTTAAATTTTCAGTATATACTTTTATTGTAATACAACTTCCTAGTAGTTACTTGAATTATAACACAATTTCCTTGCAGGTACTCGAATTGTAATACAGCTTCCCATTAGTTGCTCAAATTGTAACAGTTTCCCAGTGGTTGCTTGAATTTTAACGCTAACTTCCCATTAATTACTTAATTTACGACACAACTTTCCATCACTTGCTTGCATTGTGACACACGTTCCCAGCAGTAGCTAAATTTTAACAACCTCTCATTGTTTAAATGAATTGTAACAGCTGTGAATTAGTCGAATTATAATGTAAATTTTTATTAGCTTCTCGGTTTGTCACACAAGTTTTCAGTAGGTCGTCTAATTGCTAACATGTCGGTATCTTCCCAATAAATGTTTTAATTGTGACAGAACTACGCAGTGACCACTTTAATTGTATAACACAGGTTCCCAGTAGCTACTCTGATTATAACACAGGTTTCAAAGAGTTTCATGAGTTGTAATACGGCTTCCCAGTAGTTGATTGAATTGTAAAACAAATTCCCAATGGTAGCTCGAAATGTAACACAAGTTCTCAGTAGTTACGTGAATTGTAACATGAGTTCACAGTAGTTGTTGGGATTGTAACTCAACTTCCCAGTAGTTGATCGAAGAGTAATACAACTAACCATTTTTTACTTAAATTGTAACACAACTTCGAATTAGTCCCAAATTATAACACGAATTCTCATTTGCTGCTCAAATTCTAACACAATGTCCTATTAGTTGCCCGAATTGTAACACAACTTCCTTATAGTCATTTTAATAGCAACACTTCATTATGGTTTTTTTGATTGAAACATGGCATCTTGGTAGTCACGAATTATAACAACTGTCCGGTTGCTCTAATTGTAACTCCATATTTTAGTAGCTTTAATTGTAATAAAATTTTCTTGTAGTTGATCCAAAGGTCACACAAGTTCCTTGAAGTTAATGCAATTGTAACTGCACTTCGGGATCTTATGTGTTGCGGTGTGTAGTTCTTTTGGTATGTTTTGCTTTGCTGTGACTTGCAAGACTAGTATGGGCAAATTTCCCTACAACATAATCTAGGCACTGGAGATCCCTGAAGGAGGTGGTGGACAGAAAAGTCCTGTAGGGATGGCCAACCGGTTGCTATGCACCATTTCTGCTGCTGAAACATCTATGGTGTTCTTAGGAGTGGTCTTCTGTCCGAGGAGGACCCAGGGGAGTTGTGTAAACTAACTGGAGTCAGTGCAACGGAACATGAAAGCTGCTTTGATGCTATGATGGAAATAATACTCCATTCCATTGGCTGCTGGGTTGTAAGAGGTAGTCTGATATAGGGTGACCCCAAGAAGATGCCTTAATGATGTCCACAATTGAGATGTGAAATAGTGCTCCTGTTGAAAGTAATAGGCCCTGGGATGCCGAATCCTGCTATCCATTCCAAAAGTAAGGCAGTAATACTTGAGACGGATGTTGCATCTTGCATGGGATAGCTTCTGGCCAACGAGTGGAGCAATTGATGACTTAGAAAAGGTAACAGCATTCTTATGACATTGGTAGGGGACCTACCACATCAACGTAAAATTTGCCTACATTCACGTTGAGGGGGGTAGGCTCCCTACCAATTTTTTAAGTTGACGATAGGTGCCCACACTAGAATCCATATATTGGTCTCCATAGTAATGCAATGCCATATGAACTTTTACTACTGTAGCTGTGCTATAGGTCAGTGTAAGGGTTGTAGGAAGTCATGGATCAATTGAAACACCTGTTGGCACAAAGCAGCTGGTATCCACAGGTGTAGCCAATCAGTACTGGTGTTACAGAAGAGGGTGGTACTGAAGTCACCAAGGGTGACGTCTTCCCAGTGGAAAGACGTGCAGAATGTCCTGCATGTATGCTACTCTGGATCCTTTCGTTGGGCTTCAGGAGGTCTAGAGTGGAAAACACTATATCACTGTGAAGGTAGGTGGTGGTGATGTTGGGGAGGTAGTATTAGTCTGGTTCCATCTGCATGTTAAGTCACCTGTAATCCTCACAAGGGTGTAAGGATCCGTTCTTCTTCAGTATGATGTGTAGGGCCAACGGCCATGGCTTGAGGTTTTTTTTAAAAAAGGCCTGTTTCTTTAATTTTGGCAAATGTGCCTTTAGCAGCTGTCAAAAAGTTTGGGGGCGCTCATCTAAATCTTTCAAGTGTTGGGGGCCCTGTTGTCTTGATATGGTGGTAAATACTGGGTTTGGCGGGAACAGTGGCCGTCGCGTAGTTCTGGTTGGAAGACGTCGAGATGTAAAGTGAGGCATCCGCGGGCATGCTGATGTGGAGAGCAAGGTCTGAGAGAGTAGGTAATAGAGGTGTGGAGGAAATGGGCGAGGAAATCTGGACCGTTGAGAGGCAATGTAACGTCAGTGACGAGGAAATACAACCAGTACTGGGTGCTGTCAAACGACAGTGTCGGCATCTCATAAGGGCATCAAGAGGCTTAAAATGACGAAGTCGTACCCTTCAGAGAGAACGTGGCATCAGGGAGTGACAGGCACCAGTATCTATCAGAAATTGCACCTTAGATCCTGAGTCATGAAAAAAAGAATGGTGGTATTGAATGGGAAGGCCTCAGCCACAAGTGATAGCCTACTAAACAAATTTTTTTCTAACCATTGGCATCTGGTTGCACATTTCTTTGTAGCAGCCCAAAATCTGGAATGGTAGAAGCCCAACTAAGGGCGAGGGTTGTCATTCCTTGGCCGTCTAGGGCTTTGGTTGAAGCAGGGGTGTTGGACGGCTTCGTTGGTGTTCAGGTATGTTCTGAGGTGGCTTCAGTCAGCGTTGAGTGGTTGTTTCCTTCCTCTGGATTGAAGACATTAAAGGAGATCCTGTTGATGGGGAAGAGGCTGATCATAAGGGCATCGACTCTAGTCATCAGGTCCTTCGTGGGCAAGGTGTCGACCATCGGGAAGGGTGGGTTGCACAGGTTTGGGCAGGCATTGTATTCAGAAGGCACCGAGTAAGTTCACTTTATGAGGAAAATCGTCTGCAGCAGGCTGAAAGCAAGCAACGCTGAACATTTTTCAGAGGGCAATCAGTGCCTTTTCTTCCCCCAACAGTTGTTGAGAGAGCTGAAAAATCTTGGCTACCTGACCTGCTGGTACAGTGAGTACTGCTCCAGGAGGTATGATTTGCGGGCGTCATACTGCAGTGGGTATCCCTTTGCTTACAAAGCCAATCGCAGATTTCTGGGAAGGTTTTGTTTAGGGTCACATCGAGGACTTAGTTCGCTTTGCTGCAAGAGCAGGTCACACCCTTGATATGAAACTAAACCTTGGCATGTTGAAACCAGGCAAACCCATCTCTGCTGGTGAAAGGCAGGAGTTTCTCTGTGGCAGCTTCGGCAGATAAGTCAGTGTCAGTGGTGGACATTGTCGGAGGAAACAGCAAACGAAGTAGTGGGCTGGGTGTTTAAATCAATCCGTGGATAACAATGTGACAAGCTTTGGAGATGTGTTGTTGATGCTAGAGCCTCTGAACAACTAGTTTATTTAGCGAAAAACACAGGTTTTTATATGCTCCCAATGGGTTACATAAGATTGGCAATTACTTAGTAAAAATGATGAAGGCGTCATAAGTATGAGTACATTCAACGGCTTTTGTCGTTTAGGTTGTATGGCTCTTGCAGCTTGTAAGCAGTTACAGTTAGTGAGGCACCTGAGGTTGACATTGGCATAAATATTGAAAATAGAATAACGTTTTTGAAACTATAGTCGAAGTTAGCATGTGTTAAATTCGACGGTTTTTTCGTTAGGGTTACTGGAATTCATTGACAATTACTATGAGCGCTGCTTGATCGAGAGAGAGATACAGAGCAAAATCCTTATTTGTATGTGCGCCGCTTGTTGCGTGTGCATTACATGTATATGACACAAATTCCTGGTAATTGCAAGGGTATTCTAGCTATATCACAATTTCCTTCTTGTTGCTCAAGTAGCAATCCAACTATCTGGAATTTATTCTATTTATAACAAAACTTCCCGATACTCGCTCTAATTGTAACTCAGCTTTTGGTAGTCGCCCATATTGTAACTACTTCTAGGTAGTTACTTTCATTGTAGCACAGTTTTCTGGTAGTTGCTATAATTATAACATGCCTTCCAGATAGTAGTAAATATAACAAAACGTCCTTATTGTCACTCTAATTGCAACGCAGCTTCCGTATAATCACTCAAATTGCGAACCAGCATCCTTATAGTCACTCTAATGGCAACAGAACATCCTGCCAGTGTTTTTAATTGTAACATGACCTCTTGATAGTCAAAGTGATTACTGTAAAACAACTTCATGGTTAGTTGTAGTTGTAACACAATTTCCTGGTACCTATTCCAATTCCAGTACTAGTTCCTTTTCGTCTATGCAGTAGCAATGCAACATCCGGGTAGTTGCTGTATTTGTAACATAACTTCGCAGTAATTGATCTGGCTGTAGCCTAATTTATCGGTAGTCACGTTAATTGTAACAGGACTTCCCAGTAGTCGCTCATATTGTGACAATTTCCAGGTAGTATTTTCATTATAGCACAACTTTTTGGTAATATAGTTGCTCTTAATGTAACATAACTACATGGTGTTCGCTATAATATCAACATAACCTTCCGGTAGTTTCTGTGATTGTAACACATTTTTCAGTTATCATTATAATGGTAGAACTAGTTCCTAGTAGTTGCTGTAACTGTAACACACTGTAACAACTTTCCTATAGTAAATAATTGTAACACAGCTTCCAGGCTATCCATTTTTTTTATCTACGTTAAGGGAATTTTATAATTTGGCAAATTTGGTAGATAAAAACAGTGGGAGCAGAAATTTTCTTGCTTTTATATGCTATCTTACTTGTACGGTTAAGGAATAATAGCAGGCAAGCTGCTTTTGGTTTTCCTGAGATGAAAACCAGTCGAAAGAGGGTAATATCTCTGAACCTTGCAGCTTTTAAAATCATTGGGAAATTTATGATTGAAAATAAAGTTTTCTAATTGTGTGCGGAAATGGGTAGCTTGTAAGGCGAAGATTTTGTGGCATTATAGCGTAATGAAAATAAGTCAAGTGACTATCAAAGTTTAAGATAAAAGATATGTAGAGAGTTTTGTGAGTTTAATGTCGGTTTTTATCCGACGAAGAATATTGGCGATTCGTTTCTTTGGGCTGAAGGTAATTCTATGAGGTTAATAACGTTTATTTGTATTTTCTTTTAAGAATACAGTATCCCTTTATTTTAACATTTTATTTCTATTTATCTAATCTATATAGTTTATATAGAAAATATTTATTTTGATATCACTGTTCTTAAAATATTCTATTTTTCCCGGTTTCCTGTCCTCACTGGGCTATTTTCCCTGTTGGGGCCCCCGGGCCTATAGCATCCTGCTTTTCTAACTAGGGCTGTAGCTTAGTAAGTAAGTAAGTAATAATAATAATAATAATAATAATAATAATAATAATAATAATAATAATAGTATCTGTGTATTCATGTTTTACGCGACGCTAAGTTAAATTGGGCAATATAAGACCGTAGACTCTTTAATGGTTATGCCTATTTAGTGAGATTGTACACCAAAGTGATTTTTATATGCTGTTACATGGAGGCTGTTTATTTGAATTTTATTCTCTTTGATCCAATGTTTATTACACTTCAAATTCAACACCCTCTAATTTTCAATAATTTTAACGAGAGTCTTGGTAGTTTCAATTTAGTGCTGTTTCTTTGTGGTCGTATCACGTATTTTGTTTTTTTCCAGAAAGTATTAAATGAAACGGTTGACATCGGTCAGTTAAGTTTTTTCAATATGTGACGCATTTATTGAAATGGTGTTTGTATTTAAATATGGGTTTATTTTTTACATTTATTCCATATATTCTACACTTTGTGCTTTTACAATACCGGGTGGTTATCTTTGGTACACTTTTTAGGTAAGACTACATTTTAGAAATTGTTACTATTACTATCTAAATTTTGATTAACCAAATAACCTTTGAATGGGTTGTTGAAAAAGACGACTTTGTGAAATGTGGTTTTGGAGACGATAATTTGGTAATTGGATTCGTGACAAATTTGTCATCCTTTTTTTTTTTTTTTTTTTTTTATAATTTTAGTCTTAACAATTTATTCGTTTATTGATTTTCACCATTAAGTACTTGGTCGAGTATGTATATATATATATATATATATATATATATATATATATATATATATATATATATATATATATATGGATTGATAGATAGGTATGTAATATACATATTTATGTTTATATAAATCTCTTTATTCTCTGAGCTGCTGATGTATCATCTCTGTAGGTGCATGTAGCTAGACTATTCTAGTAGGATTTCTCTTTACGTGTTGTTCTTCCACAATTCAGCAATCCGAAGACTAATGCGGTATTGATAATATTTTTGTTTAGTATGTATGTCATGTGTCTATAAGGGAAACCTGTTTAATACCAGTAAGAAATATTTAGAACAGTCATTTAATCCTAGTATGCGATTTCTCTTCAAGATTATATTCCCTCTCATTAAAGTGTTTGTCTCTTTCTAAAGTCGATAATTGCTGACCGATTTTTATAAATAGGAAGAAGCGACTGAATGCAAGTTTTCCAACGTTAACAGACCCAGAGAAACTAGGTCAGTCTCCTCTCCTAGTGATTCAACTTTATAGAACCTGAGCTGTTTAGCACTACTGTAGTTCCTGGTGGTTACGTGCGTAGGAGTTAACTATTGCCATTTTTTATAGCGCATCCAGAAACAACAACAAACATCTCATTCATGCTTCAGGAAACCTTACATCGTAAATGGGTGGCTTGATGTTTATTTAGAACAGGTTTTTTTATTCATTGCCATGGGGGTTTATTATGTCAATGATCTGTGGGATGGAAGAGGATGGGGTTTGTGGGTGTCGAATTATTCACCTCTTCACTCTTCGATGTTTTCGGTGTTTTTTTCATTTCTGTATTTGGCTGTTTGATAGATTTTATTCTGTTGTTTCTATTTTTAGGGAAATTTCTCTGTCTGCTGGCGCTCTTGTCCGGGATCCTTCGATTAGTATTAGTATTTTTGAATGAGAGAGAGAGAGAGAGAGAGAGAGAGAGAGAGAGAGAGAGAGAGAGAGAGAGAGAGAGAGAGAGAGAGAGAGAGAGAGAGAGAGAGAATTGGTGAACTGAGAAAAGAAAAGACGATGAAGTAGGGTATAGATAATGAAAGGAACAGTGAAGAGTAAACAGAGAGAGAGAGAGAGAGAGAGAGAGAGAGAGAGAGAGAGAGAGAGAGAGAGAGAGAGGATGCAAGTATTGCGCATGCTTAACCGGGGAGGAGGGCCGGGCTGAGAAGTGTTTGAGGCTGGAACAACCCCACCAGTAGCGCTGTGGCTCTGGTGGTGAAAGGGTGTGAATGTGCTACTCCGGTGGCCCCTCTCTCTCCAGTCCTTTGGGGATAAAAAAAATCATCTCCCTTTTTTCATTATTTTTCATTTTGACATTTTTTCAAAGATCCCTCTTGAACGGCATCCTTTCCCCTCCCCCAACTTCCTCATCGGAAGAATTACACATAGTGCCTGGTCAACCTCCTTTGAGAAGAAGCGTTTTGGGAGGACGCGTGAGCAATATACGATGAAGTAATTTCGTTTGAAACCTGTTTTTGTAGTAAAGCATACAGCTTAAAGCTTAAGAATTTTCACGATAGTGTTTGTGGCCGATGTGAGATAAGGGCCATTTGATTCAGACAAGTGGATGTTTGTTGAAGGGAGAGAGAAACAATGGAAAACGTGTCCTTTCTTTGATTAACATCATTCATAAAAAAGAAGGATCAAGTAAAGCCGCCTCGGATGGATGTTGCCTAATTACCCTCGACCCGAATAGAGAAGAGAGAGGCAGCAAGGAAGGTGGTCAATGTTGTATCAGTGTGACCATATCAATTCCCCCTCCACATTCCGCCTTGGATGTTTGTTGTAATTATCATTTCCAGCGTTGAATCTTTTCTTCTCTTTCTCTCTTTCACTCTTGAGATCAAGTGATGCCGGATGGTGCTAGATCTGAAGGCACCGCGGCATCCCATCATCATTTTGTGTGTCCTCGGGATTTCTCTCGTCGCGGAGAAGCAGAGCTTCGGCAGGAGAGTGAGGTCCCCGGTGGCAAGGGCAAACAGCGACAAGTTGGAGGAATTGGAGGAGGAGGAGGGACTGTATCTGTCAGACTGGTCGACCTCCGCACCCAACTAAAGGAGAACCATTACACTTCACCGGGGGAGATTCAAGCCTTTGGCCAACGGCGGCAGAAGCAGCAGAAGCAGCGGGAGGTTTTCCAAAAACACGCTTTAAAGTCACGTCATCGGGGCCTCGCCTCCTCCGTACCCCAGGGACACGGGGTCCTTCGACTGCAGCAGCAGTATCAGCAACCGCCGGTGGCTCGATCAGAAGAGGAGGTGGTGGGGTGTGAGTGTCCCCCTGCCAGGCAGGGCTCTGTTTGTCCCCGGTTCGCGTTGCCTCCTCATGGCTCTGGGCGAAACAAAAATGTAAATATCACGTTAACGCTAAGAGAGGCCGGGTCACCTCCGGCTCGCGACGAATCGAGGTCAATGTTTGTTCGACCGGGCCATGACCTGGCCCGTGTGAGGCCCTTGAGAGTGTGTCGCAGGGAGGAAACTTTCTCCTCCTCCATCCCTTCCCCCTCCCCTTTCGAGACAGTCTCCCAGGGGTCAATCGGGGTCAAGGGTCAGACGAGAGCGCGGTGTCCCAAGAGATTGAAAGTCATGCCCGTAACGCCCAGAGACACCCCACAGAGGAGCGAAGACACGGAAGACGCCCTCCTCCTGCTCGGTCGGCTCCCCTCCCTCTCCCCACTAACGACCGGAGAGTGCCGCTGCAAACCTGGTGGAGAAGCCGATGGAGGAGGGCGAATTATCGCCCACAAGAGATCGCACAGGAAAGGACCACTGACCAATTCGCCATCATTATCAAACGCTGCGAAACGGCGCCAGCAGGAGGACGGGGAGGTCAAAAAGGAGCCCAGTGACATAAGGGTCTCCCCGTCACCTCATAAAACCACAGAGGGGGACGTTTCCCATGAGGAACTGTACCCACAGGCGAGATCACTCTCCCCAACATCATCAGCGGCGATACCCCGCCGTCATTCCGATAGCCATCATCATCATTATTACCATCTTCATCGTCGCTTCCGATCTAAAAACAGCCCCAGCGGCGGGAGCAACAACATCAGCAGCGGAGGAGGAGGAGGATGGGGCATCAGCAACAGCAGTAACAGCAGCTGGAGCAACCTACTGACAACCAAGCATTCTTCCTCCTCCTGCTCAAGTAAATTTTTCCTGGCCAGCCTGCTGATCATGGTGAGCGTTCTGGTGCCTGCCGAATGCGGGAACCCGGACGCCAAACGCCTCTATGACGACCTCCTCTCCAATTACAACAAATTGGTGCGCCCTGTGGTGAACGTGACCGACGTCCTCACCGTTAGGATAAAGCTGAAGCTCTCACAACTTATCGATGTGGTAAGTCAATGGCATAAAAAAGGAGGAAAGTTATGGTCCTAGAGTCTTCACTATTTAGGATAAATGGAAAGAACGGATGAGCGATAATTTATATATATATATATATATATATATATATATATATATATATATATATATATATATATATATATATATATATCTTTAATGTGTCTATATACATTATTTTACAAATATATACATATATGTATATGTATATATATATATATATATATATATATATATATATATATATATATATATATATAGTGTTTATTAAATGAATATTTACGTGCAATATTCTCTTTCGAAATCATTTGATTAAATTGAGCCTTGTTGCTTGCAAATAACGTTTTTTTTTTATTTAAATTGCTACAGCATATTGTTTTGATAATTAAGCGTAATAATTTTAGCGCCATGATTATCATTACTAACTTTCCAAGTTTTCTGTGGGATTATAAATCTTGTGAGTGTTAAGAAAAATGTTTAATTTAGATGGGTAGCCTACAAGCTCTTCGTACTTAACAATTAGAAAAGTTTTAGAAGATATTTTAAGACAATAATCCCTTTAATTTATATTCAAAATTTAGTCCCCGTTACCAGACACAAATCATAGATTTCATTTTTACGAATTCAACAAAACATTAAACAAAGAAGGAAATAGAGGGGCACTCAGTAGAGAGCATGCCATCGCCACGTCAACCAGTCTTATTTTGCCCTTAACTCCACTGAGTACTTAACATTCTATGTATTTTCTTCCAAATCTACTAGATTTTTCCTTGGGTCATAACCTATATTTTCACCAAGTTTTGTTGAAATTGCTTCTGTAGTTTTGCGCAATGTTTTTTTTTTTTTTCACAAACAAAATATAAACTAACAAGATATTTACCATTTACTTAAATAATGCGATTATATTCAAAGTACTGTTGCGTACTTGTACTTTGATGTACTTTATCGAAAATTTTACAGATTCATCCGTGGGTCATACCCAACATTACTACCAAGTTTGGTCAAAATCGGTACTTTATTGTTTTTGTAAAGTTGCTCACAAACAAACAAACAAACAAATAAATAAACTAAGAAATAGAAAACAGGGTTGAAGATTTTGGCGAGGGCAATAAATAGCAAGAAGACGAAGAAAGACAAAACATCCTTCCCTGTGTTTCTCTCCAACCCGATTCTCATATCATTTTCTGCTCGCATTCACCTGTCGATGACATCAAAAGAAGTTATAAAAACGATCAGTTTACATGTGATTGCCGCCATCCCCCCCTCACCCTGAGCCCCATCCCCTCTTGCCCAGAGACCACCCCTTTCTTCATAGGTGATGAAAATAAGAAAACAATAGGTGGTTATCGTTGTCCGAAACAACCATATATATATATATATATATATATATATATATATATATATATATATATATATAGATAGATAGATGTATATATCTCTATCTATATATATATGCTTATATGCAGTATATGTATATATATAAATATATATATATATATATATATATATATATATATATATATATATATATATATATATATAGAGAGAGAGAGAGAGAGAGAGAGAGAGAGAGATGTATATATCTATATCTATATATATATATATATATATATACACATATATATATACTGTATCTATATATATATATATATATATATATATACATACTGTATATATATATATATATATATATATATATATATATATATATATA
>NC_090746.1:49054206-49066706 GCF_036898095.1 Palaemon carinicauda
ATATATATATATATATATATATATATATATATGTATATGTATATATATATATACGTATATATATATATATATATATATATATATATATATATATATATACGTGTATATATATGTATATATATATAAATGTATATACAATATATATATATGTATATATATATATATATATATACATATATATATATATATATATGTGTGTGTGTGTGTGTGTGTATGAAATGACTAAATATGCAACAACAACAACACCAAATACAGCCGTTTCAACTGTAGTCCACTGCAGGACAAGGACCTCAGACATGACTTCATTCATGTTTGGGATTTGGCCAATTTTCATTACTACGCTGGCCAGTGCTGGTTGGTGGTGGTGGAAAACTTTCATCATCTTTCTCAGCAAACCAACCATGTATGCGTGTCCTTGACTATTACAGCTTGGCTGATCATGGTGATACACAAGCCCTGTTAAGGTATACTCACTTAGAAAGGGAAATGTATACTGTATATGTACAGTGTATATATATGTATGTATGTATGTATATATATATTTACGTATATATTATATATATATATATATATATATATATATATATATATATATATGTATATATATATATATATATATATATATATATATATATATATATATACAGTATCAAGTACTCCTATATGGATATAAGAGCCTGTAGTGTTAAGAAGTGACTAATAGGATGGTGAGGACAATGCATCTCTTGTTTATTTAGGTCGAAAGGTTTTATTTTCCAGTGTTTATATATATTTAAGAAATATTCCTTATGTTTAGTTTTATCCACACTTGCATATTTTAACGCAGTAATTTTGCGGTTTTTTTTTTCTATGTGATTATTATCTGTAGTAATAAAGATTTTAATGACAAAATCCCAAGAAACGTTCTTAATGGAATAAACAGGCATTCGTTTAAGAATACATAAGGAAATTTATGCTCTTGATATGCCTGAAGGTATAGTAGTAGTAATACTCTTTCTTGTGTATTGTTAAGAAATCGCTAAAACGGGTCTATTGATTAATTGCTTAATCTTACCAAATAAAGCGTATTCTTTTACCATATATTAGTTTGTGTTTCAATATAAAATATCTTGAGAAAAAAAAATATGCATTTACATACCCTGAACTTGACATATGTATTATGCGGAAAGAAAACTGCTCTAAATATCTGCGTGATTGTCATTATACTTACACTGATCGTTTTATAAAGTAGTCTCAGACGCTAGGTCGTGTATTAAACAGTATATCATTTCGTAGCAGGTGCCTTTCCAATTAATACAATAAAATTATTCTTCTGTTCATCGAAATAAACCCCCTTTGAAGATGACTTTCATCTCCATAGTTGGAGAATGGGAGGGGACTGGCTGTTTAGCTTGTACACACTGTAGACTGCCATAGGTCCCAATAGCACAACGTACTGTCTTACTTACTGATATAATTTTGGTTTCATAGTCCATCCGTTATTTACTTTGCGTGGTTATTTACCTCCTTTCTTTCTATTTTAATCTTTTTTTCTGTTCCGTTCCGTGTTTTTTTCACAATAGCCTACTTATCCTATTTGGAAACATTAGTCTTGTAGATCTTTGGGTTTCTATATGAAATTGAAGCCTGATTTACGTTTATAAAGATTACAATGATATTAGTCATGATAATGATTATGATGGTGATAATAGTAATAGTGATGATAATATACGTTCCTATTAGTCTCGTCTTCAAGCTGTCTGACTTTCACTCATTATCGGGGTCACAACATTTCTAATGAGGATCATAGTTTAATTTATCCCCGAATCATGTAACAAATGAATAATACTTCTGTTAAGGAGTATAATCTTAAACTTTGAAATTGCTGTCCCAGATAAGCGTTTGCATTGATAACGTCTTGTATGTGACTGTGTAAGCAGCTTAGCAGGAACTTTATAGATATGGTGGTCAATGTTGTGAGCAAATAATTCCGTGGGACACTGGCTTGACTGTTCCTGTTATAAGTATATATATATATATATATATATATATATATATATATATATATATATATATATATATATATGTGTGTGTGTGTGTGTGTGTGTATGCTCGTATTTACACACATATATGGAAATATGTGCTTATCAGCACAGCCGCTGGTTGACGGGCTAACACCAACTTTGAGGAAGGAGTTGTTATATATTTGTTCTTATTTAGATCGTAATTGGTAGCTTTGAATAGGGATGGAAAATGAAATAAGATTGTTTATTTGAATTTATATTGACACTAAATTGAAGGTGACAATTATGATATGAAATTTTATTATTATACAGTAGACTATTTTGCGAAACTTTAAACACAGCTGAAGACTTCGCCACTCCTGATTTCCGTGTGGTTTTAGGAAGACGTAAATGTAAAAGCAGTAATTTATATTTATATGTATATATACATATATATATATATATATATATATATATATATATATATATATATATATATATATATATATATATATATGCGAGAAAACAAAATAACAAGTAACAATAATATTTTCCTTTTAAAAACATTGCCTTTTGTAAAAGTACATATAGAGAGTTCCTTAATGCATGTTTGGAAACCTCGGCATATTTTGATCACCTCTTCTCCTAATGAGGAGAGAAATTTAATTTTTAATGGACTTGAGAGCATAAAAAGACGACCTGCTGTGCTCTTTTCTTGCAGACTTTTGTATTCCTTTGACAAAGGAATAAACAAAGAGCCAAAGTTGCGTCTCCCGTATTCTTGATTTGGGAAGAAGCAAATTAGTTTTGAAGTCGAGAGGATCAAAGCAAAGAGGTTCTTATAGGAGGAGGGTCTTCTTCTTCTTCTTCTTCTTCTTCTTCTTCTACTACTAAGTGTGGAGCATTTCTTTTACAGGGGAAGGAGTTTGTGTTTTTCATTTGATAAAACAATTTTCTTCATTGATTTGAAGAATTGGATTATTATTATCAGTATTTTATTGTGGCTATCAGCTGGCTCTTGTTTAAAAACTCACATTTTCTTTCAATTTCGTACAACTCCAGTCTCTCCTTCCAATATTTTGTCTCTCTTTGGGCCAGGTTAGATATGAACGCTCCTTTACTTGTCCCATTATCAATGACAGTGACAAACAAAAATATCATTGCTGATTAAGTTTTTGTTCTCGATGGATACAGGACGCATTCATTTCTACCAGTCGTTTCTAACATTATTTTCTTATATAGTTTTTTATTAAAGAATTTTAGTAAGAAACGACTTAAATGAGTAGAGCCATATCTAGGCATGGAAGTGAATCATTGATGAAAGTGAATAAAGGATATGATGAGATTTGAATTGTTTATGTTTTATTGGCAACTTCACACGAATGGAAAAAGGCATGATGTTTTGACTTAGATGAAAAATAATGCCTTGGAGGAACTTGAGTTGGTTTGATCAAGTGAAAAGAATTGATGGAGGAAGAAAAGAGGCCGCTTGTAGAATAGGGTTGAATGATGTAAGGAGATTTGATACCGTTTCTGATGAATCTTTTGTGTAGGCTCATGACGCATTTACTCTTGTGGAAGTTTTATGTACAGGTTTTTCATCCATGATTCAAGTCCCCCCCCCAAAAAAAAACGAATGAGAGTGACGGTGATCAATATATTGTTTTTTACTCAGAAGTAGAACCAGAATTAATTTTACTTTCGCTGTTTTCTTAACTCCAAAATTTAATCAGAATCAGCTCTAAAAATAATTATAATTTTCTCTCCGTTTTCAAGCATCTTCCTTAATTACTAAACAGATTCTGGAATAATGACACCGTGGACGTCCATTCAATTTTGTTACTGGAAAATAACATGTACAGTATAATGAAACACACGCACACACACACACATATATATATATATATATATATATATATATATATACAATAAATATAATATATATATATATATATATATATATATATATATATATACAATATATATCTATCTATCTATCTATATATATATATATATATATATATATATACATATATATATATATATATATACAATATATATCTATCTATCTATCTATCTATATATATATATATATATATATATATATATATATATATATATATATATGTATATATAATATATATGTATATATAAAATGATTATGATGGTTATAATGAAGATCATAATATACGACGGTATCTGCTCGCTTGTATGGAGTCCTTAAAGGTTAATTGGGTCTTCTCCCTTTCATGGATTTTTTTTTCATAACCTGATATATTATGTTAAGGACCCTTTTATCTTGTAGCCACCAACAGGCTTTTTTATTCATATCGGCGTCTTGTTAAAATTCTCCAGGTTGCTAGCATTTGAAGGGGTTAATATCAACGTAAAACTAGTGCACGCGACCCGTCAAAAAATGACGGCTACATAATTAGATAGATATGCACACACGAGTTCAACACTTCCCACTCATTCTTACCAGGGTATAACAACTCCCTCTCCCCCTATCTTAGGGACTGGAAGAGACCGAGTAGTAATGCCTGGTAATGCCGTTGGGCGTGACCATAAGGAAAGATATATATATATATATATATATATATATATATATATATATATATATATATATATATATATATATATATATATATAGGCCTATATGTATATACATATATATATATATATATATATATATATATATATATATATAGGCCTATATGTATATATATATATACACACACACACACACACACATATATATATATATATATATATATATATATATATATCTCCTGACTCCTACTCTATATTATATAGGGGAGGTAATAGAAATTCCACAATTCCTGTTCAGGTTGGTGATTGAACTATGGGAAATATATGATCATGGTTGTCGTTCTTCCACGAGCAAGTTTCCTTAAATTTGTCTTAATTTTTGCTGGAAAGATGTGTACAACATGTTACTAGAATCCGGCCGGTTAGTATCTCCCTATCTTTTACAATTCCTAATACGATATAGTATTCTGGAATTTTTATTATAACTGTGATCAAAGTGTGGATTGTTCTTCCCAATGAAATAAATGAATCTTGTAACTTCAGAAGTTACTTTTTATATTTTAAAGACTGCTTTTAGATTTATTTTTACTTTAGATGCCTTTTTTCCCTCCTATATTCAGTATGCCGTTTACCTAATCTTGCTGGGATAATGAGAATATTAAAATCCCTTCCTTTCTAATGAATTATCACTGCATTCATCAGACTCATTCTAAATGACCCCTCCTAACATTTCTGTATTACTTGAACGCCTCCTGTTCTCCCCACATGATCATTCCACTTCAAACCATTCTAATACACATTTTCTCCTTATCTAACTCTCAATCCTTTTTCTACTCTCCACGTTTCGCCTTTCCAAATCCTCTCACACAACGCGCACGCAAACAATTAATCAGAAACTGTTTCAAGTCATTACTTCTATTTGCCCTTATCATCCACTCCTTACTTCTTTTAAATAATGAATCTCTTTATTTATATATCTATGCGCTCACATATACGCATAAATATATGTGTGTGTGTGCATGCATCTAAGATCGTGATCTTGTAATTTTCCTGTGTGTTTCTATATATATATATATATATATATATATATATATATATATATATATATATATATATATATATATATAAATACACACACACACACACACATATATATATATATATATATATATATATATATATATATATATATATATATATTCATTTATTTATTACTTTTCAGACACGCAACTGCGCGTCACAATTCAAAACACATTTGGTAGTGTTTCCTACAAATTGCGTAAATGTTTAGTACAAGTCCTCATGTCTATTTTTGGAACTATATCTCAATCACATATAAAGAATGATACAGATTTTGCTTACAAGTTGCTTAGTGCTTGCATTAATTCCAACTTTAACATTGTAGGTTTTGATGTAATGTCGTTATGTACGAAGGTTTCAGTTAACGATTTATTGACATTTTTCGCTGACGAATTAAGGAAGCATGTTTTAGACTTCTGACAAAATTATTAAAATGATGAAATTATGTGTTAAAGATTGTAAATTTATTTTTAATGGAAAGTGTTATCTGCAAAAATTTGGAATGGCAATGGGCTATCCCCTATTCCCAGTACTCAATAATCTTTACATGGAATTTTTTGAAGTTAAATTGTCACCAGCTATCTTGCCTGAAAGAGTTCTTTGGTTTCCTTATGTTGACGATACTTTTTTGTGTGTCCTCCATACGAGAATTTCAAGATTTTCTGGCAGAATTAGATAATGTAGTATAGTCCATAAAATTCATTGTTGAAAAAGAAAATAATTGCAAAGTACCATTTTTAGACGTTTTGGTTCATACGAAAGATAGAGGTCATGTTTTTTATATTGACAGGAAACCTACCAACGTTGGTTTCCATATTCATTATTATTCAGATCATCGAATCAGTGAAACGTTTTTTCTTTTTTTTTTCAATTATGTTTTAAAGGACTTTAAGGGTTTGCAGCCCCGAATTTATAGATGCAGAGTTTGGTAGAATTTACGATATAGGATTTGAATTGAAATATCCATAAGTTTTTAATTGACAAGTCTCTACAGAAATCTAAAAATATATTTTATTTCGGTAAGAATACGTAGCCTTATAAAAATGAGAATGTACTGGCACTTCCATACATAGGAAAATTTGTTAATATCAAAGACATATTGAAAATATTCAAGGCAAATGTTTTTAAAATTTCAGGAACAGTAAAGACTATCTTAATAATTAATGCCCCAAAGCATGATAATGGCTCTATTTACATAATTCCATGTACTGGGTGTGATAAGAAATATTTGGGTCAAACTGGAAAATTACCTAATAACCGTTAACCGTATCTAACATCTTTATACAGTTAGGGAAGGACAAATAATGTCAAGTGCGCTGTTTGTGTACATGAATGATTTTAACCACTAAATTGACTTGGGGGAACTCATCGGATATTGTATTTTGTAAAACCATTGTAAAGCGAATCACTATCGAAACTGATTTTATTGAATATTTTGATAATCAAATTTTAAAGCTTAGCTCTGTTTTTTTTTTTTTTTTTTTTTTTTTTTTTATACATTAGACATGTATCGTGTTCATGAAATTATAAGGAAGTACAATGTAAACATTTAGTTCAATGATTGTTACATTACTAGCATTTTATTATATAACAACAAATTGTTTATTTAATTTTTATCTCTAATAATTTCACACATTGACGATGCTTTGCTTATTTGTGGCTTTCATTTCAGTTTTAGATTTTTTTGTATGATTTTATTTTTTCTAATTTACTTTGTACCTTGAAGTGCACGTAATACACGAAAGCTCTTGGTATCTGGTCTTTCACTTCCCTATTTTCTGTGGATTTTACACACACACACACACACACACACACACATATATATATATATATATATATATATATATATATATATATATATATATATATATATATACTGTATACATATATATATATATATATATATATATATATATATATATATATATATAAATTTTGCACATTTAGACGTGGTTTTCATATTCAAATAAGCTATATATTTTGATACATTAATGTCTGGATTCTCTTACCGACCTCGGGATCAGAGCCCCAGGCGGAACCACTCAAAGACAATAGCTTCTGATCGGCTGGGAATCGAACCCTAGTCTAGGAAACTTGACTCAACAGTGACATAACAATTAGCCACGAAGAAAGATAAAAGTCAATGACATTTTTTTTTTGTACTTATACCTGTCGATTTTTTTTTTTTTTTTTGTACATAGAATTGAAATCAACCCATCTTCACCACCGTAGCTAATTGATATGATTGTACATGGCATTCGATTAATGATAAATTTTGCACATTTAGACGTGTTGTTCATATTCAAATATGCCATATATATTGATTCATTGTCTGGATTCTCTTACTGACCTCTGGATTAGAGCCTAAGGCTGAACAACTCAAAGACAATAGCTTCTGACCGGCCGGGAATCGAACCCAGGTCCAGGAAACTTGAAACAACAGCGAATAAAGTCAATGAAATTCTTTTGTATTTATACCTGTCGAATTCAGTTTTTTTGTACTTAAAATTGAAATCATCTCCTCTTCATCGTAGCTAATTGATATGTTTGTACTTGGCAAGTACAAAATACCCATTAGAGAGAGAGAGAGAGAGAGAGAGAGAGAGAGAGAGAGAGAGAGAGAGAGAGAGAGAGAGCTCACATTGGAAACAGTGAAGCAGACCACTCAAGAGTGGCAGACAACCAGATAGCTAAGATTATTCATAATCTCTCTCTCTCTCTCTCTCTCTCTCTCTCTCTCTCTCTCTCTCTCTCTCTCTCATTCTGTATAGTGTGGCTTTTGCCATTTAGATGCACCAGTGTTTAAAGGTGAGAGTCTTATATTGGGGAATTTCGCCTCCTCCTCCTCCTCCTCCTACTCCTCCCCCCTATACGTCTTCCCTTTATCCCTCCCACCTCTTCCTTGCCTCCCTCTCTATTTTTCCCTCCTCCTTATTCTCCTTCAGGTGAGTGTCTTAATTGCGATACTCATCGTAGAGTGGTACGAAGAACTAAGTACCTCCAGTGTATTGCCTTCAGGTATTGTAGAGAGAGAGAGAGAGAGAGAGAGAGAGAGAGAGAGAGAGAGAGAGAGAGAGAGAGAGAGAGAACTCTCACACGTCATACCGTAGATTTGCAAAGGGCCGGAATGTCACTAGACGACGCCTCGTTAACGTAGTTTTTTTTTTTCCTCGTAGAATGTGCAAATGGAATGTCGAGCGACTCTTGGCGGCGACGTTCTCTGTCATCGGTGTCACTCGATTTTTCTCCTTTGCATTTGGCGAGTGTGATGAGAATCTCGGGTCGGTGTTCTTGTCCTATATGAGAAATTTATCTTTTGGTGCTCTTTTTATTTACTTTATAGATGAAAGGACTGTTTTTTGGCCTAAGTAAACACGCCGTTCTATTGCCCTAGGCTCAAGGCTGTAGAATTAGTCAGTCTTTTGTGTGTTTTTTTTTTTTTTTTTTTTATGTGGCTGCTAATGTTATTATTGTTTATCTTGTGATGTATACAATCAAGTTGGTTTTATTACTTGAATGGTTTCATCACTTGCTTTATCTGCCAGCCTTGTTACCCTTAATTGCTTAGGATTGGAGGAGAATTATTGATGGATAGATAGATAGATAGATAGATAGATATGATGAAAAAAGCTGACATTTGATGTGCGCCGTTATATGTTTAACTCAAATCTGTGTTTTGATAGTAACGAAATATGACAGTTATACCATTGAAAATGTTAAGAACACTCCCCCAAGGTAACGAAGTTACGGCCCAAGTGTAACCTATATTGGGAGACACCTTATTAATTATTTAATTAAGAAACACCCCTCCAAGTGAGCAAAAAGTCATCCTCACCTCATTAAATTAAGACTATTTTTTGTTTCGGTTCTTCTCGCTCTGCTGAAGTTATCTAATTTATCTCTCTCTCTCTCTCTCTCTCTCTCTCTCTCTCTCTCTCTCTCTCTCATTTGGTTACCAGAAGTCTGACGCTTATTTGTATACATGTTTATTGTTAAGTTTTAAAGTTTATTTGTAATTTATGTGTATTTACGTTTATCGAGAGAGAGAGAGAGAGAGAGAGAGAGAGAGAGAGAGAGAGAGAGAGAGAGAGAGAGAGGAGTAGGGTTGGTGGGGATGTTTGGATAGGGCTTGTTTAACCTCATTTATGTGTTCTAGCCTGATTTGACTGTTTTCTCATCTTGTGTTAGGTCGAATTAACGTGTTAAATCGTCCTAACTCAAGTTAGAGGAGGACTCTTGTTTTACTCTCAAGCTACTTATATTCTCTCTCTCTCTCTCTCTCTCTCTCTCTCTCTCTCTCTCTCTCTCTCTCTCTCTCTCTCGTGAATAATTTTGGAAATACCGTACACTTTTTTGAGTGTTTGAAGCATAAAATTCAAAGTAATCATAAAGACAGTGATTATGGGTTTAATTAAGCATATGCTGGAACGACGAAGATGAGTATGTGCACTTAATTCTACGATCGTGAATGTCTATTGGTTCTTGGAAATCTTATGTGAATGATAATGTGAATTTATGTTGGGCAAATAATATTGATCCCATAAATGCTAATTTCTTTATAAGCTGTGGAAGTGTGTTTGACTGTGAATCTGTATTAGACCACAAGCAATTTGACTATAATGGTTGTACACACGTGACTTGAGTATTCTTAATTATGAATCAGGTTATGTTAGTCTGTAAGTTTTACTAAGGGCCACGCAAAGGCGGAAAACGTGAAGATTATGCTATGGCCCTGAACTAGTCTTATCTGTTATGCACACTCTGGTTATGAATGTACTGTATAATTATACCATGCGTACGTTTATAAAGCACGTTTTGTATTTGGAATGCGTATTCATATAAAGTTATAAGATGAAATTCGCTTTTGAGTGCGCATTTGTAAGTATGGAATATGTGGCAGCCAATTAGAAACATCCCTGACTAGCGATCCGTTGGATGGGAGTTCGAGACCCGCTCAAGCTCGATAGGTTTTAATAGTGTCTATATCTTCAACATCCATGTGAGCTATGGATGGAATTTTTATTGGAGCCTATAGGTCTACTTCCTCAGTTCTCAGCAGCCATAGCTAAGCCCTCCCGGGTCCTAGCTTGATTGACAGGGGGCTTGGCCGTTGATTACATGTATACATGGTCAGTCTCTGCGCATTGTCCTGTCTAATTTGCCTCTGTGGTCATGAACAACCTTTTAACCTTTAATGAAGATGATATTGAATGCACACATGGAAATGATATATGGACTATGAATCTTCACTCTCTCTTCTCTCTGGCACTCAGGTCTCATTGCAACAGATCGCCTCTGGCATCAGACTCTTCTGCATCTCGGTTCCGAACGTCATGTAAACTTCCAGGGCATTCGAAATTTTGCATATATTATGGCAAATATTATTCTTACAAGCAACACTTCAGATTTCTGCATTTTCATTTCCATTTTAATGGATTGTAAAGCAAAGAGAGAGAGAGAGAGAGAGAGAGAGAGAGAGAGAGAGAGAGAGAGAGAGATAACTTGTCAATATTATTATTATTATTATTATTATTATTTGCTAAGCTACAACCCTAGCTGGAAAAGCAAAATGCTATAAGCCCAGGGGCCCCAACAGGGAAAATAGCCCAGTAAGGAAAGGAAAAAAGGAAAAATAAAATATTTTAAGAAGAGTAACATTAAAATAAATATTTCCTATATAAACTATGAAAACTTTAACAAAACAAGAGGAAGAGAAATTAAATAGAATAGTGTGCCTGATTGTACCCTCAAGCAAGAGAACTCTAACCCAAGACAGTGGAAGACCATGGTACAGAGGCTATGGCACTACCCAAGACTAGAGAACAATGGTTTGATTTTGGAGTGTCCTTCTCCTAGAAGAGCTGCTTACCATAGCTAAAGAGTCTCTTCTACCCTTACTAAGAGGAAAGTAGCCACAAAAGCAGTATTTTAATGAAATTTTTTTTCTAGAGGATTCGTTTTACAACAGCCGTACTTGGTGGCGCTGCCGCATTCTAAATGAACAAATGCATTGATGAATAAATTCGTAAATCATACATTCATAAATTTTCACCACAGCTGGGGGCAAGGTTACAATTTGAAATACGGTATTAAAAAGTGAAGGGCAATAATGTGTCTTTTATTCTCTGTTGATGGAATGGCGAAAGTGAGGTTTCGTGAATAAAAAAGTGCTGTGGTATTTTACGAGTGGAATTTGCATTAGTTTTAAGAAAATGTTCATCGCATATTTAGTCATTTCCTTTGATACTAGCATTTTCCCTTTTTATAAGTATTTTTCCCCTGGCTTTATTGGCCTCTAGCTCTTGGAGCTATAATGTGGATATTAACATTTGATACGCTGAGGGAGTGTGTTAGGGAAGAGTAACATACTAGTTTAGTTCAGGGCTGTACAAGGTTGGTGAACTCTCCATTTCTCTCGTATTTTAATGGCAAATTTCTAATATTTTGTTGAGCCTTACTTTATCCCGGTTTTAGCGACAGCGAAATATTTGGGAAAAAATCTTGAGGGATAGTGACTTGCATCAAGCTTACCAGTAGCTGTTTGGTCTCCCAATATAAAGGAATACCAGAAGTAGTTTAATGCCAAATATAAATTTTGTAACATGGCAATCGATAACCGGGAGATATGTGACCAGCCCACTGACACTATCTTCATAATCATTCGAGGTATGGAAGAAACTGCAAAATATCATGTAAGAACAGATAGAGTTTTATATGTATATAAAAGTAATCTAGGACAGGAACCACTTGCACCAAAGTAATCTAGGACGGGAACCACTTGCACCAAAGTAATCTAGGACGGGAACCACTTGCACCAAAGTAATCTAGGACAGGAACCACTTGCACCAAAGTAATCTAGGACGGGAACCTCTTGCACCAAAGTAATCT